>NW_025746188.1:50000-130000 GCF_021184085.1 Oncorhynchus gorbuscha | reverse complement strand
CGTAGAATGTATGCACACATGACTGTAGAGAACCTGTTGATTATAGTGTCTGCTAAATGGCATATATTATTATTATTATTATTATAACACAGTGGGACCAGGAGGAAGGTTCAGCTCCAAGGACAGTTAATGATTAACCTCCGACTAAATATCTCAAATATACCCACACTGCTACTGACAGTGTCTGACCAGTCAGTCTAATTATAGTGTCCCATCAGTGTCTGTTATAGTGAGGTACAGAACCTGTTGATTATAGTGTCTGTCCATAGGAGGTACAGAACCTGTTGATTATAGTGTCTGTCCATAGGAGGTAGAGAACCTGTTGATTATAGTGTCTAGGAGGTAGAGAACCTGTTGATTATAGTGTCTAGGAGGTAGAGAACCTGTTGATTACAGTGTCTAGGAGGTAGAGAACCTGTTGATTACAGTGTCTAGGAGGTAGAGAACCTGTTGATTACAGTGTCTGTCCAGGAGGTAGAGAACCTGTTGATTACAGTGTCCATAGGAGGTAGAGAACCTGTTGATTACAGTGTCTAGGAGGTAGAGAACCTGTTGATTATAGTGTCTAGGAGGTAGAGAACCTGTTGATTACAGTGTCTAGGAGGTAGAGAACCTGTTGATTACAGTGTCTAGGAGGTAGAGAACCTGTTGATTACAGTGTCTAGGAGGTAGAGAACCTGTTGATTACAGTGTCTAGGAGGTAGAGAACCTGTTGATTACAGTGTCTAGGAGGTAGAGAACCTGTTGATTGGTGTGTGTTGTACTGATGCAGGGTGTGTGAGGTGTGTGTGTATGTTGTACTGATGCAGGGTGTGTGAGGTGTGTGTGTGTGTTGTACTGATGCAGGGTGTGTGAGGTGTGTGTTGTACTGATGCAGGGTGTGTGAGGTGTGTGTTGTACTGATGCTGGGTGTGTGAGGTGTGTGTTGTACTGATGCAGGGTGTGTGAGGTGTGTGTTGTACTGATGCAGGGTGTGTGAGGTGTGTGTTGTACTGATGCAGGGTGTGTGAGGTGTGTGTGTGTTGTACTGATGCAGGGTGTGTGAGGTGTGTGTTGTACTGATGCAGGGTGTGTGAGGTGTGTGTTGTACTGATGCAGGGTGTGTGAGGTGTGTGTTGTACTGATGCAGGGTGTGTGAGGTGTGTGTGTTGTTCTCACCTCATTGACGTTGATCTTGGACTTTGCAGAGGACTCCAGGAAAGCACAGCTGCTCCACTGTCTGGCCAGGTTCTGTCCCTGTTCCTTCCCCACAACACGCTCATCCTCCAGATCACATTTATTACCCACCAGAATCATCGGAACCTGGAGAGGGGGGTACGAGGAGGGGGTGGGGAGGAGGGTTGAGGAGGAGGGGGAGGGGTGGGGGGGAGGGGGGTACTGGGGAGGGGGAGGGAGGGTGTGAGAAGGAGGTGTAAATAAAGAGTGGAAGCAGGGTGAGAGACCGGAGAGAGCAGAATGCCATCTGCCCAAGGTAGCGGAATGCCATCTGCCCAAGGTAGCGGAATGCCATCTGCCCAAGGTAGCGGAATGCCATCTGCCCAAGGTACTGAATGCCATCTGCCCAAGGTAGCGGAATGCCATCTGCCCAAGGTAGCGGAATGCCATCTGCCCAAGGTAGCGGAATGCCATCTGCCCAAGGTAGCGGAATGCCATCTGCCCAAGGTAGCGGAATGCCATCTGCCCAAGGTAGCGGAATGCCATCTTCCCAAGGTAGCAGAATGCCATCTGCCCAAGGTAGCAGAATGCCATCTGCCCAAGGTAGCAGAATGCCATCTTCCCAAGGTAGCAGAATGCCATCTGCCCAAGGTAGCGGAATGCCATCTGCCCAAGGTAGCGGAATGCCATCTGCCCAAGGTAGCGGAATGCCATCTGCCCAAGGTAGAAGCATGCCATCTGCCCAAGGTAGAAGCATGCCATCTGCCCAAGGTAGCAGCATGCCATCTGCCCAAGGTAGCAGCATGCCATCTGCCCAAGGTAGCAGCATGCCATCTGCCCAAGGTAGTAGAATGCCATCTGCCCAAGGTAGTAGAATGCCATCTGCCCAAGGTAGCGAAATGCCATCTGCCCAAGGTAGAAGCATGCCATCTGCCCAAGGTAGAAGCATGCCATCTGCCCAAGGTAGAAGCATGCCATCTGCCCAAGGTAGCAGCATGCCATCTGCCCAAGGTAGCAGCATGCCATCTGCCCAAGGTAGCAGCATGCCATCTGCCCAAGGTAGCGGAATGCCATCTGCCCAAGGTAGAAGCATGCCATCTGCCCAAGGTAGCAGAATGCCATCTGTGAAGGTAGCAGCATGCCATCTGCCCAAGGTGTGGAATGCCATCTGCCCAAGGGGTGTGGAATGCCATCTGCCCAAGGTAGCAGAATGCCATCTGCCCAGAGGAGCGGAATGCCATCTGCCCAAGGTAGAAGCATGCCATCTGCCCAAGGTTCCTTCCCAGAAGCATGCCATCTGCCCAAGGTAGCAGCATGCCATCTGCCCAAGGTAGCAGCATGCCATCTGCCCAAGGTAGCAGCATGCCATCTGCCCAAGGTAGCAGCATGCCATCTGCCCAAGGTAGTAGAATGCCATCTGCCCAAGGTAGCGGAATGCCATCTGCCCAAGGTAGAAGCATGCCATCTTCCCAAGGTAGGAGCATGCCATCTGCCCAAGGTAGAAGCATGCCATCTGCCCAAGGTAGCAGCATGCCATCTGCCCAAGGTAGCAGCATGCCATCTGCCCAAGGTAGCAGCATGCCATCTGCCCAAGGTAGTAGAATGCCATCTGCCCAAGGTAGCGGAATGCCATCTGCCCAAGGTAGAAGCATGCCATCTTCCCAAGGTAGGAGCATGCCATCTGCCCAAGGTAGAAGCATGCCATCTGCCCAAGGTAGAAGCATGCCATCTGCCCAAGGTAGCAGCATGCCATCTGCCCAAGGTAGCAGCATGCCATCTGCCCAAGGTAGCAGCATGCCATCTGCCCAAGGTAGCGGCATGCCATCTGCCCAAGGTAGAAGCATGCCATCTGCCCAAGGTAGCAGAATGCCATCTGCCCAAGGTAGCAGCATGCCATCTGCCCAAGGTAGCAGCATGCCATCTGCCCAAGGTAGCAGCATGCCATCTGCCCAAGGCAGCAGAATGCCATCTGCCCAAGGTAGCAGAATGCCATCTGCCCAAGGTAGCTGAATGCCATCTGCCCAAGGTAGCAGCATGCCATCTGCTCTCCTAGCATCTCAGTATATATGTGTGTGTCCTAGTATATATGTGTGTGTATTCATGCGGGTGTGTGTATGTATTCATGCGTGTGTGTGTGTGTGTGTGTGTGTGTGTGTGTGTGTGTGTGTGTGTGTGTGTGTGTGTGTGTGTGTGTGTGTGTGTGTGTGTGTGTGTGTGTGTGTGTGTGTGTGTGTGTGTGTGTGTGTGTCCATGCGTGTGTGTGTGATGACTCACATCGTCAGTGTCTTTGACTCTGAGGATCTGTTCTCGTAGGTCTTGCAGATCGTTGAAGGTGGACTGGGCTGTGATGGAGTACACTAACGCAAAGCCCTGGCCATTCTTCATGTACAGATCTCTCATGGCTGTGAATTGTTCCTGTGGAGGAGAGAGAGACATACAGGAAGCTAAAGACTTGTCATTAGGGGGTGATAACATGGGCAAGGATCCAATCTAAAGACGTCATTAGGCGGTGATAACATGTGCAAGGATCCAATCTAAAGACGTCATTAGGGGGTGATAACATGTGCAAGGATCCAATCTAAAGACGTCATTAGGGGGTGATAACATGTGCAAGGATCCAATCTAAAGACGTCATTAGGGGGTGATAACATGGGCAAGGACCCAATCTAAAGACGTCATTAGGGGGTGATAACATGGGCAAGGATCCAATCTAAAGACGTCATTAGGGGGTGATAACATGGGCAAGGATCCCATCTAAAGCCTTGTCATTAGGGGGTGATAACATGGGCAAGGATCCCATCTATAGCCTTGTCATTAGGGGGTGATAACATGGGCAAGGATCCCATCTATAGCCTTGTCATTAGGGGGTGATAACATGGGCAAGGATCCCATCTATAGCCTTGTCATTAGGGGGTGATAACATGGGCAAGGATCCCATCTATAGCCTTGTCATTAGGGGGTGATAACATGGGCAAGGATCCCATCTAATGCTTTTCTCTTTATCTTGTGTAAATATTTGCCCTGCACACTTCCATCACCTGGCTTGGATGGGGTGAGCCTCAGTACCATTCCAACTGAGTTAACAAGATGTTAGATCACAGTAGAGATACTGAAGACAGTGTGGAGGAGGAGGAGGAGGCTGATCACAGTAGAGATACTGAAGACAGTGTGGAGGAGGAGGAGGATCCCAGTCTAGATACTGAAGACAGTGTGGAGGAGGAAGAATAGGAGGTTGATCACAGTAGAGATACTGAAGACAGTGTGGAGGAAGAGGAGGAGGAGGAGGCTGATCACAGTAGAGATACTGAAGACAGTGTGGAGGAGGAGGAGGAGGTTGATCACAGTAGAGATACTGAAGACAGTGTGGAGGAGGAAGAATAGGAGGCTGATCACAGTAGAGATACTGAAGACAGTGTGGAGGAAGAGGAGGAGGCTGATCACAGTAGAGACACTGAAGACAGTGTGGAGGAAGAGGAGGAGGCTGATCACAGTAGAGATACTGAAGACAGTGTGGAGGAGGAAGAAGAGGAGGCTGATCACAGTAGAGATACTGAAGACAGTGTGGAGGAGGAGGAGGAGGCTGATCACAGTAGAGATGTTGAAGACAGTGTGGAGGAGGAGGAGGAGAAGGCTGATCACAGTAGAGATACTGAAGACAGTGTGGAGGAGGAGGAGGAGGCTAATCACAGTAGAGATGTTGAAGACAGTGTGGAGGAGGCTGATCACAGTAGAGATACTGAAGACAGTGTGGAGGAGGAGGAGGAGGAGGCTGATCACAGTAGATACTGAAGACAGTGTGGAGGAGGAGGAGGCTGATCACAGTAGAGATACTGAAGACAATGTGGAGGCTGATCACAGTAGAGATGTTGAAGACAGTGTGGAGGAGGAAGAGGAGGAGGCTGATCACAGTAGAGATACTGAAGACAGTGTGGAGGAGGAGGAGGAGGCTGATCACAGTAGAGATACTGAAGACAGTGTGGAGGAGGAGGAGGAGGCTGATCACAGTAGAGATACTGAAGACAGTGTGGAGGAGGAGGAGGAGGAGGCTGATCTCAGTAGAGATACTGAAGACAGTGTGGAGGAGGAGGAGGAGGCTGATCTCAGTAGAGATACTGAAGACAGTGTGGAGGAGGAGGAGGAGGAGAAGGCTGATCACAGTAGAGATACTGAAGACAGTGAGGAGGAGGAGGCTGATCTCAGTAGAGATACTGAAGACAGTGTGGTGGTGGAGGAGGAGGAGGCTGATCACAGTAGAGATACTGAAGACAGTGAGGAGGAGAAGGCTGATCACAGTAGAGATACTGAAGACAGTGTGGAGGAGGAGGAGGAGGCTAATCACAGTAGAGATGTTGAAGACAGTGTGGAGGAGGCTGATCACAGTAGAGATACTGAAGACAGTGTGGAGGAGGAGGCTGATCACAGTAGATACTGAAGACAGTGTGGAGGAGGAGGAGGCTGATCACAGTAGAGATACTGAAGACAATGTGGAGGCTGATCACAGTAGAGATGTTGAAGACAGTGTGGAGGAGGAAGAGGAGGAGGCTGATCACAGTAGAGATACTGAAGACAGTGTGGAGGAGGAGGAGGAGGAGGCTGATCACAGTAGAGATACTGAAGACAGTGTGGAGGAGGAAGAGGAGGAGGCTGATCATAGTAGAGATGTTGAAGACAGTGTGGAGGAGGAGGAGGAGAAGGCTGATCACAGTAGAGATACTGAAGACAGTGTGGAGGAGGAGGAGGCTGATCACAGTAGAGATACTGAAGACAATGTGGAGGAGGAGGAGGCTGATCACAGTAGAGATGTTGAAGACAGTGTGGAGGAGGAGGAGGAGAAGGCTGATCACAGTAGAGATACTGAAGACAGTGTGGAGGAGGAAGAAGAGGAGGCTGATCACAGTAGAGATACTGAAGACAATGTGGAGGAGGAGGAGGCTGATCTCAGTAGAGATACTGAAGACAGTGTGGAGGAGGCTGATCACAGTAGAGATACTGAAGACAGTGTGGAGGAGGAGGAGGCTGATCACAGTAGAGATGTTGAAGACAGTGTGGAGGAGGAGGAGGAGGCTGATCACAGTAGAGATGTTGAAGACAGTGTGGAGGAGGAGGAGGAGAAGGCTGATCACAGTAGAGATACTGAAGACAGTGTGGAGGAGGAGGAGGCTGATCACAGTAGAGATGTTGAAGACAGTGTGGAGGCGGAGGAGGAGGCTGATCACAGTAGAGATGTTGAAGACAGTGTGGAGGAGGAGGAGGAGGCTGATCTCAGTAGAGATACTGAAGACAGTGTGGAAGAGGAGGAGGAGGCTGATCACAGTAGAGATGTTGAAGACAGTGTGGAGGAGGAGGAGGAGGCTGATCTCAGTAGAGATACTGAAGACAGTGTGGAGGAGGAGGAGGAGGCTGATCACAGTAGAGATACTGAAGACAGTGTGGAGGAGGACGAGGAGGCTGATCACAGTAGAGATACTGAAGACAGTGTGGAGGAGGAGGAGGAGGCTGATCACAGTAGAGATACTGAAGACAGTGTGGAGGAGGAGGAGGAGGAGGCTGATCTCAGTAGAGATACTGAAGACAGTGTGGAGGAGGAGGAGGAGGCTGATCTCAGTAGAGATACTGAAGACAGTGTGGAGGAGGAGGAGGAGGAGAAGGCTGATCACAGTAGAGATACTGAAGACAGTGAGGAGGAGGAGGCTGATCTCAGTAGAGATACTGAAGACAGTGTGGTGGTGGAGGAGGAGGAGGCTGATCACAGTAGAGATACTGAAAACAGTGAGGAGGAGGAGGCTGATCACAGTAGAGATACTGAAGACAGTGAGGAGGAGGAGGCTGATCACAGTAGAGATACTGAAGACAGTATGGAGGAGGAGGAGGAGGCTGATCACAGTAGAGATACTGAAGACAGTGTGGAGGAGGAAGAAGAGGAGGCTGATCACAGTAGAGATACTGAAGACAGTGTGGAGGAGGAGGAGGAGGCTGATCACAGTAGAGATACTGAAGACAGTATGGAGGAGGAGGAGGCTGATCTCAGTAGAGATACTGAAGACAGTGTGGAGGAGGAGGAAGAGGAGGAGGCTGATCACAGTAGAGATACTGAAGACAGTGAGGAGGAGGAGGCTGATCTCAGTAGAGATACTGAAGACAGTGTGGAGGAGGAGGAAGAGGAGGAGGCTGATCACAGTAGAGATACTGAAGACAGTGAGGAGGAGGAGGAGGCTGATCACAGTAGAGATACTGAAGACAGTGTGGAGGAGGAGGAGGAGGAGAAGGCTGATCACAGTAGAGATACTGAAGACAGTGTGGAGGAGGAGGAGGAGGAGAAGGCTGATCACAGTAGAGATACTGAAGACAGTGTGGAGGAGGAGGAGGAGGCTGATCTCAGTAGAGATACTGAAGACAGTGTGGAGGAGGAGGAGGAGGCTGATCTCTCTCTCTGTTTGTCGTTCATGTCATCTCTGTCTGCTGTCAGTAGTGAGTCTGTAACCACCTCCAAGATGAATAACCTGCCACACCACCTCTGCATCGCCCTGCGTCACGGTAATGAGGGGTGGCCCCCGTCGTGGCTAAGGAGACTGTTTACACGGCAGAACCTCAAAGGCCATTAGGTGTTGTTAGAGACAACCGTGGCGGGGCCATAGGAGTGGGGGTGCGTGTGTGTGTGTGTGTGCACCTGTGTGTGTGTGTGTGTCTGTGTGTCTATGTGTCTGTGTGTATGTATGTTTGTGTGTGTGTGTCTGTGTGTATGTATGTTTGTGTGTGTGTGTCTGTGTGTGTGTGTGTGTGTGTGTGTGTGTGTGTGTGTTTATGTGTGTGTGTGTGTGTGTGTGTGTGTGTGTGTGTGTGTGTGTGTGTGTGTGTGTGTGTGTGTGTGTGTGTGTGTGTGTGTGTGTGTGTGTGTGTGTGTGTGTGTGTGTGTGTGTGTGTGTGTGTGTGTGTGTGTGTGTGTGTGTGTACACTTGCCATTCTCTTGTGTGCAAAAGTAACGCAAAAGACGTTTACCAAAACCAGAGGTCACACGGTCGTCTTCGTAATTGTGATATCTGTTGTCAGTACTGTTACAATGGTGGCCAATAGCGTGAGAGTCAAAACGCAACTGTTTCCCAAACAGATGAAACACATGTTTTAAAGTTTACATGATCTGAGTCCCAAACGGCACCCTATTCCCTATATAGTGCACTACTTTTGATACAGAGCCATATGGGCACCGGGTCAGAAGTAGCGCCCTATGTAGGGGTTAGGGTGCCATAGCAACAGCGTTCCATTCATTGGGGGAAAACCCCCAGGCTAAGATTCTACTGGTGTCTTTCTTTCATATTCACAGGAAGATGATTTTGGCAGTCTGTACTCACTGACCCTGTCCTCCAGATTCAACTGGAACGATCGCACATTCTGATTCTGAGCTTGAATTTACAAGTGCATTTCACAGATTTGTCATTTTGGTTTAAGTAAATGGAGATCTTTTTTTTTAAGAGGGTATATTTAAGGAGTCGTGATAAGGGAATCTGTTTGTTTAGATTGGAATATGTTGTGTGAGAGGTGTTCTCTATCATTGCCAAGCCTCTGTTGTGAAACAGTCACGGGGACTGAGAAACTGTCATCCATCTTGGCTCCAACTCTGTGTGGGTGGAGCCAATCGGGTACAGAGAGACCAAGGAGTCCATTGGCCACCTGTCACCACCACAGAGAAGTACAGGGGTCTGTCTGTCTGTCTCTCTCTCTCTGTCTCTCTCTCTGTCTCTCTCTCTGTCTCTCTCTCTGTCTCTGTCTCTGTCTCTCTCTCTGTCTCTCTCTCTGTCTCTCTCTCTGTCTCTCTCTCTGTCTCTCTTTCCTGTTCCTTGTGTCTCCTCCATCCATCTTCCTCAGCCAGAACTGTAGACTCTGAAGGGGTGTTTGAGGTCTGCCAGAACATCCTCCCCCCTTTCCTGTTCCTTGTGTCATGGTAAATATGGTTCCCCTGTAGAACTGTATGACTCTGTAAACCCCCCTCCTCCTAGGTCTGCCATAACTCCTCCCCTCCTGCTCCTGTAAGTCTACCATAACTCCTCCCCTCCTCCTCCTGTAAGTCTACCATAACTTCTCCCGTAGGTCTACCATAACTCCTGCCCCTCCTCCTCCTGTAAGTCTACCATAACTCTTGCCCCTCCTCCTCCTGTAAGTCTACCATAACTCCTCCTCCTCCTCCTGTAGGTCTACCATAACTCCTCCCCTCCTCCTCCTGTAGGTCTACCATAACTCCTCCTCCTGTAGGTCTACCATAACTCCTCTCCTCCATTACTCCTCCTCCTGTAGGTCTACCATAACTCCTCCTCCCTCCTCCTGTAGGTCTTTACCATCTAACCTCCTCCTGTAGGTCTACCATAACTCCTCCCCTCCTCCTCCTGTAGGTCTACCATTACTCCTCCTCCTGTAGGTCTACCATAACTCCTCCTCTTCCTCCTCCTGTAGGTCTACCATTACTCCTCCTCCTGTAGGTCTACCATTACTCCTCCTCCTGTAGGTCTACCATAACTCCTCCTCTTCCTCCTCCTGTAGGTCTACCATAACTGCTCCTCTTCCTCCTGTAGGTCTACCATAACTCCTCCTCCTCCTGTAGGTCTCTTACCGTCCCTGCAGTGTCCAGAATTTCCAGCATACACTGTTGCCCGTCCACCTCCACTTGCTGCAGAGAGAGAGAGAGAGAGAGAGAGAGAGAGAGAGAGACAGAGAGAGACAGAGAGAGACAGAGAGAGAGAGGGAGACAGAGAGAGAGAGAGAGAGAGAGAGAGAGAGAGAGAGAGAGAGAGAGAGAGAGAGAGAGAGAGAGAGAGAGAGAGAGAGAGAGACAGAGAGAGAGAGACAGAGACAGAGAGAGAGAGAAAAAGGCATTATTAGATGCACATCTGAAACAATTCCATTCTCCTCCCTCATCTCTCCCTCCACCTTGACCCAAAACCCCTCTCAGTGACTTCCAGGCCTGTGGTCCTCCACTGTAATTAACCCTCCTCCACCCCCGCTGGGCCCATGCCTTAGTTCAGTCCATTACTTCCACCAGGTTCCTAATTGGGGGGGTGGATGGGGCGGTCGTTCCATTTATGACCAGTGAGAGGGGAAGCCTGCTGTGAGGCCGCTGGCCGCACAGATCTGACTGAGAAGGCTCTAGGACTGGACCCATCTACAGCCTGGTCCCAGATCAGTTTGTGATCCGTCTCGCCAACACTTACAGTCTCAATGAACGGTAGGGAATCGACACAAACAGATCTGGGACCAGGCTGAGACCACCTTGACCTCTGTACTGCCACGGGGGGAAACACTTGACTACAGTCACTCTGATGACTGCTGACGTGTTGAAAAAGCCCCTTTACTTAAAGCCGGGGTCACTATCTGTCAACAGCATGGACCCCTAAAGGAAACAGCTGCACTGTCATGACGGTCCTGGTCAAACAGACCACTTCCTGTCCATGTTTTAGCTGCTACCCTCCTCTCCTTTAGTGTCGGAAGAACGTCTCTCCTCCGTAACAGTCCTGTCTCAGTACCTCTACAACAGTCCTGTCTCAGTACCTCTACAACAGTCCTGTCTGTCTCAGTGCTTCTACAACAGTCCTGTCTCAGTACCTCTACAACAGTCCTGTCTCAGTACCTCTACAACAGTCCTGTCTCAGTACCTCTACAACAGTCCTGTCTGTCTCAGTACCTCTACAACAGTCCTGTCTGTCTCAGTACCTCTACAACAGTCCTGTCTGTCTCAGTACCTCTACAACAGTCCTGTCTGTCTCAGTACCTCTACAACAGTCCTGTCTGTCTCAGTACCTCTACAACAGTCCTGTCTGTCTCAGTACCTCTACAACAGTCCTGTCTGTCTCAGTACCTCTACAACAGTCCTGTCTGTCTCAGTACCTCTACAACAGTCCTGTCTGTCTCAGTACCTCTACAACAGTCCTGTCTGTCTCAGTACCTCTACAACAGTCCTGTCTGTCTCAGTACCTCTACAACAGTCCTGTCTGTCTCAGTACCTGTACAACAGTCCTGTCTGTCTCAGTACCTCTACAACAGTCCTGTCTGTCTCAGTACCTCTACAACAGTCCTGTCTGTCTCAGTACCTCTACAACAGTCCTGTCTGTCTCAGTACCTCTACAACAGTCCTGTCTGTCTCAGTACCTCTACAACAGTCCTGTCTGTCTCAGTACCTCTACAACAGTCCTGTCTGTCTCAGTACCTCTACAACAGTCCTGTCTGTCTCAGTACCTCTACAACAGTCCTGTCTGTCTCAGTACCTCTACAACAGTCCTGTCTGTCTCAGTACCTCTACAACAGTCCTGTCTGTCTCAGTACCTCTACAACAGTCCTGTCTGTCTCAGTACCTCTACAACAGTCCTGTCTGTCTCAGTACCTCTACAACAGTCCTGTCTGTCTCAGTACTCAGTACTTTACAACAGTCCTGTCTGTCTCAGTACCTCTACAACAGTCCTGTCTGTACCTCTACAACAATCCTGTCTGTCTCAGTACTACAACAGTCCTGTCTGTCTCAGTACCTCTACAACAGTCCTGTCTGTCTCAGTACCTCTACAACAGTCCTGTCTGTCTCAGTACCTCTACAACAGTCCTGTCTGTCTCAGTACCTCTACAACAGTCCTGTCTGTCTCAGTACCTCTACAACAGTCCTGTCTGTCTCAGTACCTCTACAACAGTCCTGTCTGTCTCAGTACCTCTACAACAGTCCTGTCTGTCTCAGTACCTCTACAACAGTCCTGTCTGTCTCAGTACCTCTACAACAGTCCTGTCTCTCAGCACCTCTACAACAGTCCTGTCTGCTGTTGTCCTGTCTGTCTCATTACAACAGTCCTGCTGTCTCATTTGAACAGTCCTGTCTTTCAGTACCTTACAACAGTCCTGTCTGTCTCAGTATCTCCAACAGTCCTATCTGTCTCAGATCTCTACAACAGTAGCCTACCAAACACAACAGTCCTCTGTAACCAGGACCTCTACAACAGTCCTGTCTCAGCACCTCTAAAGTCCTGTCTGTCTCAGTATGTCAGTCCTGTCTGCTGTTGCCTGGCTATTAAAGGGACAGGCAGCTATTTGAATTATATTCCGATCTCAAATAGCCTACTAAACACAGTACTCTGGCCATGGAGGGACAGCAGCAGAGTTAAATGATTTACGAATGTCCCAGGGCCAGGGGTGCCACTAATGATGATGTCAAACACAGGGCCAGGGGGCCACTAATGATGATGTCACAGGGCCAGGGGGCCACTAATGATGATGTCACAGGGCCAGGGGGCCACTAATGATGATGACACAGGGCCAGGGGGTCACCAATGATGATGTCACAGGGCCAGAGGGCCACTAAAAGGATGATGTCACAGGGCCAGGGGGCCACTAAAAGGATGATGTCACAGGGCCAGGGGGCCACCAATGATGATGTCACAAAGCCAGACGCCACTAATGATGATGTCACAGGGTCAGGGGTCACTAAATGATGATGTCACAGGACCAGTGGGCCACTAATGATGATGTCAAGGGAAGATAGCAATACTTGACTTACCTTTCTGTACGAGTCTTCTATTGTTGGGTCATATTTCTCCACGAAAATCCCCTGAACAAACTGTACAGTCTGTAGAGACAAAAGAGAGAGAGAGACAAAAGAGAGAGAGAGAGAGAGAGAGAGAGAGAGAGAGAGAGAGAGAGAGAGAGAGAGAGAGAGAGAGAGAGAGAGAGAGAGAGAGAGAGAGAGAGAGAGAGAGAGAGAGAGAGAGAGAGAGAGAGAGAGAGAGAGAGAGAGAAGAGAGAGACGAGAGAGAGAGAAGAGAAGGTGAGTTAATAAATGAGATTATAGAAGGTTGCATGCAGGCTGTGAGGCAGATTCCCATTCTAGACGCCCACACAGCCTTAGTAAATTCATCTCAACAGGTGGCTCATGATTATCTTTAATATACAGAAATACACACCTATGTGTCCCAAATGGCACCCTATTCTCTATATAGTGCACTACTTTAGACCAGAGCCCTATTCCCTATAGTGTGCACTACTTTTGACCAGAGCCCTATTCCCTATAGTGTGCACTACTTTTGACCAGAGCCAAGAGGCGCAATATATAGAGAATAGGGTGAGATTTGGGAGCAGACACTGAGTCATACAGAAGACCTGTTATCCTCAGACGAGGACAGGAAGAAAAGGACAGGAAGAAAAGGACAGGAAGAAAAGGACAGGAAGAAAAGGACAGGAAGAAAAGCATGTAAAACAAGAAGCCGTTTAACAACAGGATGAACAGACGTCAGGAGACTGAAGAACACACTGAGCTGACTGGGATTAACAGACGACAGGAGACTGAAGAACACACTGAGCTGACTGGGATTAACAGACGCCAGGAGACTGAAGAACACACTGAGCTGACTGGGATTAACAGACGACAGGAGACTGAAGAACACACTGAGCTGACTGGGATTAACGGACGACAGGAGACTGAAGAACACACTGAGCTGACTGGGATTAACAGACGACAGGAGACTGAAGAACACACTGAGCTGACTGGGATTAACAGATGACAGGAGACTGAAGAACACACTGAGCTGACTGGGATTAACAGACGACTGAAGAACACACTGAGCAGGAGACTGAAGAACACACTGAGCTGACTGGGATTAACAGATGACAGGAGACTGAAGAACACACTGAGCTGACTGGGATTAACAGACGACAGGAGACTGAAGAACACACTGAGCTGACTGGGATTAACAGACGACAGGAGACTGAAGAACACACTGAGCTGACTGGGATTAACAGATGACAGGAGACTGAAGAACACACTGAGCTGACTGGGATTAACAGATGACAGGAGACTGAAGAACACACTGAGCTGACTGGGATTAACAGATGACAGGAGACTGAAGAACACACTGAGCTGACTGGGATTAACAGACGACAGGAGACTGAAGAACACACTGAGCTGACTGGGATTAACAGATGACAGGAGACTGAAGAACACACTGAGCTGACTGGGATTAACGGACGAAGAACACACTGAGCAGGAGACTGAAGAACACACTGAGCTGACTGGGATTAACAGATGACAGGAGACTGAAGAACACACTGAGCTGACTGGGATTAACGGACGTCAGGAGACTGAAGAACACACTGAGCTGACTGGGATTAACAGATGACAGGAGACTGAAGAACACACTGAGCTGACTGGGATTAACAGATGACAGGAGACTGAAGAACACACTGAGCTGACTGGGATTAACAGATGACAGTCAGGAGACTGAAGAACACACTGAGCTGACTGGGATTAACAGACGACAGGAGACTGAAGAACACACTGAGCTGACTGGGATTAACGGACGACAGGAGACTGAAGAACACACTGAGCTGACTGGGATTAACAGATGACAGGAGACTGAAGAACACACTGAGCTGACTGGGATTAACAGATGACAGGAGACTGAAGAACACACTGAGCTGACTGGGATTAACAGATGACAGGAGACTGAAGAACACACTGAGCTGACTGGGATTAACGGACGCCAGGAGACTGAAGAACACAGGCAAACAGTGAGAGTGAGGACGTTACAAGATGTGAGGGCTACTCTGTCTGACTGGGACCAGGGGGTTGGTTCTGACCAGGGGGTTGGTTCTGACCAGAGTGCTGCTACTCTGTCTGACTGGGACCAGGGGGTTGGTTCTGACCAGAGTGCTGCTACTCTGTCTTGACTGGGACCAGGGGGTTGGTTCTGACCAGGGGGTTGGTTCTGACCAGGGGGTTGGTTCTGACCAGGGGGTTGGTTCTGACCAGGGTGTTGGTTCTGACCAGAGTGCTGCTACTCTGTCTGACTGGGACCAGGGGGTTGGTTCTGACCAGGGGGTTGGTTCTGACCAGGGGGTTGGTTCTGACCAGGGTGTTGGTTCTGACCAGAGTGCTGCTACTCTGTCTGACTGGGACCAGGGGGTTGGTTCTGACCAGAGTGCTGCTACTCTGTCTGACTGGGACCAGGGGGTTGGTTCTGACCAGAGTGCTGCTACTCTGTCTGACTGGGACCAGGGGGTTGGTTCTGACCAGAGTGCTGCTACTCTGTCTGACTGGGACCAGGGGGTTGGTTCTGACCAGGGGGTTGGTTCTGACCAGGGTGTTGGTTCTGACCAGGGGGTTGGTTCTGACGCACGTACATGTGTGCTGATCACATAGTTCTAAACACACACATTAACCCATAAACACATTTCCCCTCTTCCCTCCAGACTCAGAACTCACACCAGTGATCAGATTAAATCCACTCTTCCCTCCAGACTCAGAACTCACACCAGTGATCAGATTAAATCCACTCTTCCATGCAAACAAACAAACCCACACACACACTTTGTCAACATGTCTCGAACTCTCTGGCATCTCCTCTCTTCGAAGTGTGTGTTTGCGTTTGTGAAGACATGAAGTTCTCTCTCTCTCTCTCTCTCATTTGTAATTAATTAAGACAAATCAATCTAACTGCTGGAGCTCTGATGTGGGGAGGGGTCCCAAATGACACCCTATTCCCTACATAGTGCACTACTTTAGCCCAGGACCCAATGACACCCTATTCCTTAGACAGTATAGTGCACTACTTTATACCAGGACCCAGTGACAACCTATTCCCTATATATAGTGCACTACTTTATACCAGGACCCAATGACACCCTATTCCCGATATAGTGCACTACTTTAGCCCAGGACACAATGACACCCTAGAGAGAGAGAGAGAGAGATATAGACAGAGTCTTAATTTGGTGTTTGTCCCATTTTGTGAATTCTTGGTTGGTGAGCGGACCCCAGACCTCACAAACAAAGGGAAATTGGTTCTATAAATGATTGATATATATATATATATATATATATATATAGAAGTATTTTTAGCCAGATCCAGATCATGTGGAATTTGATGTTCCTTTTGATGGCGTAGAAGGCCCTTTTGCCTTGTCAGATGGTTCACAGTGTTGTGGAAGTTACCCTTGGTGCTGATGTTTAGGCCGAGGAATGTGTCGTTTTTTGTGTGCTCTAAGGCAACAGTGTCTAGATGGAATTTGTATTTGTTGTCATGGCAACCGGACTTCTTTTTTTTGTTGCAACACCATTATTTTTGTCTTCCTGAGATAAACTGTCAGAGACAAAGTCTGACAGAATCTCTCTCCCTCTCCTCTTTACCTCTCTACCCCTCCCTCCTTCCTTCCTCCCTCCCTCCCACCCCCTTTACCTCCCTCCCTTCCTTCCTCCCTCCCTCCCACCCCCTTTACCTCGCTACCCTCCTTCCTTCCTTCCTTCCTTCCTTCCTTCCTTCCTTCCTTCCTTCCTTCCTTCCTTCCTTCCTTCCTCCCTCCCTCCCTCCCTCCCACCCCCCTTTACCTCGCTACCTTCCTTCCTTCCTTCCTTCCTCCCACCCCCTTTACCTCTCTACCTCCTTCCTTCTTTCCTTCCTTCCTTCCTACCTTCCTTCCTTCCTTCCACCCCCTTTACCACTCTACCTCCTTCCTTCCTTCCCTACCTCCCCCCTCCCTCCCTCCCTCTCTCCCTCCGAACAACACGTGGCTCTAGCTAGAAGCCCTGTCCAGGGAACAGGAGATTTATGAATGACTCTACAATGAGCTTCTGGTCCAGCAGACTAGCTCTATTAGTGTCTGTGTTAAAAGATGGGGAAATCTGTGAGAGGGGGTTTCACATGAGTTCCCTGTCTCTGTGAGAGGGTTTATCACATGAGTTCCCTGTCTCTGTGAGAGGGTTTTTCACATGAGTTCCCTGTCTCTGTGAGAGGGTTTTTCACATGAGTTCCCTGTCTCTGTGAGAGGGTTTTCACATGAGTTCCCTGTCTCTGTGAGAGGGTTTTTCCACATGAGTTCCCTGTCTCTGTGAAAGGGTTTTCCACATGAGTTCCCTGTCTCTGTGAGAGGGTTTATCACATGAGTTCCCTGTCTCTGTGAGAGGGTTTTTCACATGAGTTCCCTGTCTCCGTGAGAGGGTTTTCACATGAGTTCCCTGTCTCTGTGAGAGGGTTTTTCCACATGAGTTCCCTGTCTCTGTGAGAGGGGTTTTCACATGAGTTCCCTGTCTCTGTGAGAGGATTTTCACATGAGTTCCCTGTCTCTGTGAGAGGTTATTTCACATGAGTTCCCTGTCTCTGTGAGAGGGTATTTCACATGAGTAACCTGTCTCTGTGAGAGGGGTTTTCACATGAGTTCCCTGTCTCTGTGAGAGGGTATTTCACATGAGTTCCCTGTCTCTGCGAGAGGGTTTTCCACATGAGTTCCCTGTCTCTGTGAGGGGGTTTTCCACATGAGTTCCCTGTCTCTGTGAGAGGGTATTTCACATGAGTTCCCTGTCTCTGTGAGAGGTTATTTCACATGAGTTCCCTGTCTCTGTGAGAGGATTTTTCACATGAGTTCCCTGTCTCTGTGAGAGGGTTTTTCACATGAGTTCCCTGTCTCTATGAGAGGGTATTTCACATGAGTTCCCTGTCTCTGTGAGAGGGTATTTCACATGAGTAACCTGTCTCTGTGAGAGGGGATTTCATGTGAGTTCCCTGTCTCTGTGAGAGGGGGTTTCACATGAGTTCCCTGTCTCTGTGAGAGGGTTTTTCCACATGAGTTCCCTGTCTCTGTGAAAGGGTTTTCCACATGAGTTCCCTGTCTCTGTGAGAGGGTATTTAGCTCACGCTCCACCTCGTCCTCTGTTCCTTTCTCTACAGTAAATCACATGTCCTGGGGGGAAAAAAAGCTAAGGGAGGTTGTGTGTGAAACCCACTCGCGGTGGCGCCCTGGTTCCCACGCTGCAACTGTTACACCCGTTGCCTAGTTACGGCGGGCTGTGGCAAGGCACCGCTCTGTGGCCTGGACTCTGACAAGAGTCTCTCTCTCGATCCAATTCGAACTAATGGAGTTCTCTAAACCACCACTTATATAGTGATCCAATTAGAACTAATGGAGTTCTCTAAACCACCACTTCTATAGTGATCCAATTAGAACTAATGGAGCTCTCTAAACCACCACTTCTATAGTGATCCAATTAGAACTAATGGAGTTCTCTACACCACCACTTCTATAGTGATCCAATTAGAACTAATGGAGCTCTCTACACCAACACTTATATAGTGATCCAATTAGAACTAATGGACAATACAGGGGGAGGCTGCATTCCTGCTATTCCTATCTCCGACCTCTATTCCTATCTCCGACCTCTATTCCTATCTCCGACCTCTATTCCTATCTCTGATCTCTATTCCTATCTCTGATCTCTATTCCTATCTCCGACCTCTATTTCCTATCTCCGACCTCTTTTCATAGAGAGGGAGGGAGGGAGGAAGGGAGGGAGGAGGGAGGGGGGGGAGGGGTGGAGGGGGAGGGTGGAGGGAGGAGGGAGGGAGGGATATAGTGATGGAGGGAGGGAGGGATATAGTGATGGAGGGATATAGTGATGGAGGGATATAGTGATGGAGGGATGGAGAAATAGAGTGATAGAAGGAATGCTAAACGATGACAGCTGACGTTCTCACAACCCCTCTGTGACCCAGATAAGGACATGAGTCTCCTGGGAGAGAGGGACCGCCAGGCCGGCAGGACAGAGTTTATACAACCCAGTTCCTCTGGTCAGAGACAGAGACTATACAACCCAGTTCCTCTGGTCAGAGACAGAGACTATACAACCCAGTTCCTCTGGTCAGAGACTATACAACCCAGTTCCTCTGGTCAGAGACTATACAACCCAGTTCCTCTGGTCAGAGACAGATACAACCCAGTTCCTCTGGTCAGAGACAGACTATACAACCCAGTTCCTCTGGTCAGAGACAGAGACTATACAACCCAGTTCCTCTGGTCAGAGACAGAGACTATACAACCCAGTTCCTCTGGTCAGAGACTATAACCCAGTTCCTCTGGTCAGAGACCCAGTTCCTCTGGTCAGAGACAGAGACTATACAACCCAGTTCCTCTGGTCAGAGACTATACAACCCAGTTCCTCTGGTCAGAGACTATACAACAGTTCCTCTGGTCAGAGACAGAGACTATACAACCCAGTTCCTCTGGTCAGAGACAGTTCCTCTGGTCAGAGACTATACAACCCAGTTCCTCTGGTCAGAGACAGAGACTATACAACCCAGTTCCTCTGGTCAGAGACAGAGACTATACAACCCAGTTCCTCTGGTCAGAGACAGAGACTATACAACCCAGTTCCTCTGGTCAGAGACAGAGACTATACAACCCAGTTCCTCTGGTCAGAGACAGAGACTATACAACCCAGTTCCTCTGGTCAGAGACAGAGACTATACAACCCAGTTCCTCTGGTCAGAGACTATACAACCCAGTTCCTCTGGTCAGAGACAGAGACTATACAACCCAGTTCCTCTGGTCAGAGACAGAGACTATACAACCCAGTTCCTCTGGTCAGAGACAGAGACTATACAACCCAGTTCCTCTGGTCAGAGACAGAGACTATACAACCCAGTTCCTCTGGTCAGAGACAGAGACTACAACCCAGTTCCTCTGGTCAGAGACAGAGACTATACAACCCAGTTCCTCTGGTCAGAGACAGAGACTATACAACCCAGTTCCTCTGGTCAGAGACAGAGACTATACAACCCAGTTCCTCTGGTCAGAGACAGAGACTATACAACCCAGTTCCTCTGGTCAGAGACAGAGACTATACAACCCAGTTCCTCTGGTCAGAGACAGAGACTATACAACCCAGTTCCTCTGGTCAGAGACAGAGACTAGTTCAACCCAGTTCCTCTGGTCAGAGACAGAGACTATACAACCCAGTTCCTCTGGTCAGAGACAGAGACTATACAACCCAGTTCCTCTGGTCAGAGACAGAGACTATACAACCCAGTTCCTCTGGTCAGAGACAGAGACTATACAACCCAGTTCCTCTGGTCAGAGACAGAGACTATACAACCCAGTTCCTCTGGTCAGAGACAGAGACTATACAACCCAGTTCCTCTGGTCAGAGACTATACAACCCAGTTCCTCTGGTCAGAGACAGAGACTATACAACCCAGTTCCTCTGGTCAGAGACAGAGACTATACAACCCAGTTCCTCTGGTCAGAGACTATACAACCCAGTTCCTCTGGTCAGAGACAGAGACTATACAACCCAGTTCCTCTGGTCAGAGACAGAGACTATACAACCCAGTTCCTCTGGTCAGAGACAGAGACTATACAACCCAGTTCCTCTGGTCAGAGACAGAGACTATACAACCCAGTTCCTCTGGTCAGAGACAGAGACTATACAACCCAGTTCCTCTGGTCAGAGACAGAGACTATACAACCCAGTTCCTCTGGTCAGAGACAGAGACTATACAACCCAGTTCCTCTGGTCAGAGACAGAGACTATACAACCCAGTTCCTCTGGTCAGAGACAGAGACTATACAACCCAGTTCCTCTGGTCAGAGACAGAGACTATACAACCCAGTTCCTCTGGTCAGAGACAGAGACTATACAACCCAGTTCCTCTGGTCAGAGACAGAGACTATACAACCCAGTTCCTCTGGTCAGAGACTATACAACCCAGTTCCTCTGGTCAGAGACAGAGACTATACAACCCAGTTCCTCTGGTCAGAGACAGAGACTATACAACCCAGTTCCTCTGGTCAGAGACAGAGACTATACAACCCAGTTCCTCTGGTCAGAGACAGAGACTATACAGAGACTATACAACCCAGTTCCTCTGGTCAGAGACAGAGACTATACAACCCAGTTCCTCTGGTCAGAGACAGAGACTATACAACCCAGTTCCTCTGGTCAGAGACAGAGACTATACAACCCAGTTCCTCTGGTCAGAGACAGAGACTATACAACCCAGTTCCTCTGGTCAGAGACAGAGACTATACAACCCAGTTCCTCTGGTCAGAGACAGAGACTATACAACCCAGTTCCTCTGGTCAGAGACAGAGACTATACAACCCAGTTCCTCTGGTCAGAGACAGAGACTATACAACCCAGTTCCTCTGGTCAGAGACAGAGACTATACAACCCAGTTCCTCTGGTCAGAGACAGAGACTATACAACCCAGTTCCTCTGGTCAGAGACAGAGACTATACAACCCAGTTCCTCTGGTCAGAGACAGAGACTATACAACCCAGTTCCTCTGGTCAGAGACAGAGACTATACAACCCAGTTCCTCTGGTCAGAGACAGAGACTATACAACCCAGTTCCTCTGGTCAGAGACAGAGACTATACAACCCAGTTCCTCTGGTCAGAGACAGAGACTATACAACCCAGTTCCTCTGGTCAGAGACAGAGACTATACAACCCAGTTCCTCTGGTCAGAGACTAGACTACAACCCAGTTCCTCTGGTCAGAGACAGAGACTATACAACCCAGTTCCTCTGGTCAGAGACAGAGACTATACAACCCAGTTCCTCTGGTCAGAGACAGAGACTATACAACCCAGTTCCTCTGGTCAGAGACAGAGACTATACAACCCAGTTCCTCTGGTCAGAGACAGAGACTATACAACCCAGTTCCTCTGGTCAGAGACAGAGACTATACAACCCAGTTCCTCTGGTCAGAGACAGAGACTATACAACCCAGTTCCTCTGGTCAGAGACAGAGACTATACAACCCAGTTCCTCTGGTCAGAGACAGAGACTATACAACCCAGTTCCTCTGGTCAGAGACAGAGACTATACAACCCAGTTCCTCTGGTCAGAGACTATACAACCCAGTTCCTCTGGTCAGAGACAGAGACTATACAACCCAGTTCCTCTGGTCAGAGACAGAGACTATACAACCCAGTTCCTCTGGTCAGAGACTATACAACCCAGTTCCTCTGGTCAGAGACAGAGACTATACAACCCAGTTCCTCTGGTCAGAGACAGAGACTATACAACCCAGTTCCTCTGGTCAGAGACAGAGACTATACAACCCAGTTCCTCTGGTCAGAGACAGAGACTATACAACCCAGTTCCTCTGGTCAGAGACAGAGACTATACAACCCAGTTCCTCTGGTCAGAGACAGAGACTATACAACCCAGTTCCTCTGGTCAGAGACTATACAACCCAGTTCCTCTGGTCAGAGACAGAGACTATACAACCCAGTTCCTCTGGTCAGAGACAGAGACTATACAACCCAGTTCCTCTGGTCAGAGACTATACAACCCAGTTCCTCTGGTCAGAGACTATACAACCCAGTTCCTCTGGTCAGAGACAGAGACTATACAACCCAGTTCCTCTGGTCAGAGACAGAGACTATACAACCCAGTTCCTCTGGTCAGAGACTATACAACCCAGTTCCTCTGGTCAGAGACTATACAACCCAGTTCCTCTGGTCAGAGACAGAGACTATACAACCCAGTTCCTCTGGTCAGAGACAGAGACTATACAACCCAGTTCCTCTGGTCAGAGACAGAGACTATACAACCCAGTTCCTTCTGGGAGACAGAGACTATACAACCCAGTTCCTCTGGTCAGAGACAGAGACTATACAACCCAGTTCCTCTGGTCAGAGACAGAGACTATACAACCCAGTTCCTCTGGTCAGAGACAGAGACTATACAACCCAGTTCCTCTGGTCAGAGACAGAGACTATACAACCCAGTTCCTCTGGTCAGAGACTATACAACCCAGTTCCTCTGGTCAGAGACTATACAACCCAGTTCCTCTGGTCAGAGACAGAGACTATACAACCCAGTTCCTCTGGTCAGAGACAGAGACTATACAACCCAGTTCCTCTGGTCAGAGACAGAGACTATACAACCCAGTTCCTCTGGTCAGAGACAACCCAGTTCCTCTGGTCAGAGACTATACAACCCAGTTCCTCTGGTCAGAGACAGAGACTATACAACCCAGTTCCTCTGGTCAGAGACAGAGACTATACAACCCAGTTCCTCTGGTCAGAGACAGAGAGACTATACAACCCAGTTCCTCTGGTCAGAGACAGAGACTATACAACCCAGTTCCTCTGGTCAGAGACAGAGACTATACAACCCAGTTCCTCTGGTCAGAGACAGAGACTATACAACCCAGTTCCTCTGGTCAGAGACAGAGACTATACAACCCAGTTCCTCTGGTCAGAGACAGAGACTATACAACCCAGTTCCTCTGGTCAGAGACTATACAACCCAGTTCCTCTGGTCAGAGACTATACAACCCAGTTCCTCTGGTCAGAGACAGAGACTATACAACCCAGTTCCTCTGGTCAGAGACAGAGACTATACAACCCAGTTCCTCTGGTCAGAGACTATACAACCCAGTTCCTCTGGTCAGAGACAGAGACTATAGTTCAACCCCCAGTTCCTCTGGTCAGAGACAGAGACTATACAACCCAGTTCCTCTGGTCAGAGACAGAGACTATACAACCCAGTTCCTCTGGTCAGAGACAGAGACTATACAACCCAGTTCCTCTGGTCAGAGACAGAGACTATACAACCCAGTTCCTCTGGTCAGAGACAGAGACTATACAACCCAGTTCCTCTGGTCAGAGACAGAGACTATACAACCCAGTTCCTCTGGTCAGAGACAGAGACTATACAACCCAGTTCCTCTGGTCAGAGACAGAGACTATACAACCCAGTTCCTCTGGTCAGAGACAGAGACTATACAACCCCTCTGGTCAGTTCCTCTGGTCAGAGACAGAGACTATACAACCCAGTTCCTCTGGTCAGAGACAGAGACTATACAACCCAGTTCCTCTGGTCAGAGACAGAGACTATACAACCCAGTTCCTCTGGTCAGAGACAGAGACTATACAACCCAGTTCCTCTGGTCAGAGACAGAGACTATACAATAGTTCCTCTGGTCAGAGACAGAGACTATACAACCCAGTTCCTCTGGTCAGAGACAGAGACTATACAACCCAGTTCCTCTGGTCAGAGACAGAGGTCACTATACAACCCAGTTCCTCTGGTCAGAGACAGAGACTATACAACCCAGTTCCTCTGGTCAGAGACAGAGACTATACAACCCAGTTCCTCTGGTCAGAGACAGAGACTATACAACCCAGTTCCTCTGGTCAGAGACAGTTCCTCTGGTCAGAGACTATACAACCCAGTTCCTCTGGTCAGAGACAGAGACTATACAACCCAGTTCCTCTGGTCAGAGACAGAGACTATACAACCCAGTTCCTCTGGTCAGAGACAGAGACTATACAACCCAGTTCCTCTGGTCAGAGACAGAGACTATACAACCCAGTTCCTCTGGTCAGAGACAGAGACTATACAACCCAGTTCCTCTGGTCAGAGACAGAGACTATACAACCCAGTTCCTCTGGTCAGAGACAGAGACTATACAACCCAGTTCCTCTGGTCAGAGACAGAGACTATACAACCCAGTTCCTCTGGTCAGAGACAGAGACTATACAACCCAGTTCCTCTGGTCAGAGACAGAGACTATACAACCCAGTTCCTCTGGTCAGAGACAGAGACTATACAACCCAGTTCCTCTGGTCAGAGACAGAGACTATACAACCCAGTTCCTCTGGTCAGAGACAGAGACTATACAACCCAGTTCCTCTGGTCAGAGACAGAGACTATACAACCCAGTTCCTCTGGTCAGAGACAGAGACTATACAACCCAGTTCCTCTGGTCAGAGACAGAGACTATACAACCCAGTTCCTCTGGTCAGAGACAGAGACTATACAACCCAGTTCCTCTGGTCAGAGACAGAGACTATACAACCCAGTTCCTCTGGTCAGAGACAGAGACTATACAACCCAGTTCCTCTGGTCAGAGACAGAGACTATACAACCCAGTTCCTCTGGTCAGAGACAGTTCCTCTGGTCAGAGACTATACAACCCAGTTCCTCTGGTCAGAGACAGAGACTATACAACCCAGTTCCTCTGGTCAGAGACTATACAACCCAGTTCCTCTGGTCAGAGACAGAGACTATACAACCCAGTTCCTCTGGTCAGAGACAGAGACTATACAACCCAGTTCCTCTGGTCAGAGACAGAGACTATACAACCCAGTTCCTCTGGTCAGAGACTATACAACCCAGTTCCTCTGGTCAGAGACAGAGACTATACAACCCAGTTCCTCTGGTCAGAGACAGAGACTATACAACCCAGTTCCTCTGGTCAGAGACAGAGACTATACAACCCAGTTCCTCTGGTCAGAGACTATACAACCCATACAGACTATACAACCCAGTTCCTCTGGTCAGAGAGATACAGTTCCTCTGGTCAGACTATACAACCCAGTTCCTCTGGTCAGAGACAGAGACTATACAACCCAGTTCCTCTGGTCAGAGACAGAGACTATACAACCCAGTTCCTCTGGTCAGAGACTATACAACCCAGTTCCTCTGGTCAGAGACAGAGACTATACAACCCAGTTCCTCTGGTCAGAGACAGAGACTATACAACCCAGTTCCTCTGGTCAGAGACAGAGACTATACAACCCAGTTCCTCTGGTCAGAGACAGAGACTATACAACCCAGTTCCTCTGGTCAGAGACTATACAACCCAGTTCCTCTGGTCAGAGACTATACAACCCAGTTCCTCTGGTCAGAGACAGAGACTATACAACCCAGTTCCTCTGGTCAGAGACAGAGACTATACAACCCAGTTCCTCTGGTCAGAGACAGAGACTATACAACCCAGTTCCTCTGGTCAGAGACAGAGACTATACAACCCAGTTCCTCTGGTCAGAGACAGAGACTATACAACCCAGTTCCTCTGGTCAGAGACAGAGACTATACAACCCAGTTCCTCTGGTCAGAGACAGAGACTATACAACCCAGTTCCTCTGGTCAGAGACAGAGACTATACAACCCAGTTCCTCTGGTCAGAGACAGAGACTATACAACCCAGTTCCTCTGGTCAGAGACAGAGACTATACAACCCAGTTCCTCTGGTCAGAGACAGAGACTATACAACCCAGTTCCTCTGGTCAGAGACAGAGACTATACAACCCAGTTCCTCTGGTCAGAGACAGAGACTATACAACCCAGTTCCTCTGGTCAGAGACTATACAACCCAGTTCCTCTGGTCAGAGACAGAGACTATACAACCCAGTTCCTCTGGTCAGAGACAGAGACTATACAACCCAGTTCCTCTGGTCAGAGACAGAGACTATACAACCCAGTTCCTCTGGTCAGAGACAGAGACTATACAACCCAGTTCCTCTGGTCAGAGACAGAGACTATACAACCCAGTTCCTCTGGTCAGAGACAGAGACTAACAACCAGTTCCTCTGGTCAGAGACAGAGACTATACAACCCAGTTCCTCTGGTCAGAGACAGAGACTATACAACCCAGTTCCTCTGGTCAGAGACAGAGACTATACAACCCAGTTCCTCTGGTCAGAGACTAGTTCCTCTGGTCAGAGACTATACAACCCAGTTCCTCTGGTCAGAGACAGAGACTATACAACCCAGTTCCTCTGGTCAGAGACAGAGACTATACAACCCAGTTCCTCTGGTCAGAGACTATACAACCCAGTTCCTCTGGTCAGAGACTATACAACCCAGTTCCTCTGGTCAGAGACAGAGACTATACAACCCAGTTCCTCTGGTCAGAGACAGAGACTATACAACCCAGTTCCTCTGGTCAGAGACAGAGACTATACAACCCTCTGGTCAGTTCCTCTGGTCAGAGACAGAGACTATACAACCCAGTTCCTCTGGTCAGAGACAGAGACTATACAACCCAGTTCCTCTGGTCAGAGACAGAGACTATACAACCCAGTTCCTCTGGTCAGAGACAGAGACTATACAACCCAGTTCCTCTGGTCAGAGACAGAGACTATACAACCCAGTTCCTCTGGTCAGAGACTATACAACCCAGTTCCTCTGGTCAGAGACTATACAACCCAGTTCCTCTGGTCAGAGACAGAGACTATACAACCCAGTTCCTCTGGTCAGAGACTATACAACCCAGTTCCTCTGGTCAGAGACAGAGACTATACAACCCAGTTCCTCTGGTCAGAGACAGAGACTATACAACCCAGTTCCTCTGGTCAGAGACAGACTATACAACCCAGTTCCTCTGGTCAGAGACTATACAACCCAGTTCCTCTGGTCAGAGACAGAGACTATACAACCCAGTTCCTCTGGTCAGAGACAGAGACTATACAACCCAGTTCCTCTGGTCAGAGACTATACAACCCAGTTCCTCTGGTCAGAGACAGAGACTATACAACCCAGTTCCTCTGGTCAGAGACAGAGACTATACAACCCAGTTCCTCTGGTCAGAGACAGAGACTATACAACCCAGTTCCTCTGGTCAGAGACTATACAACCCAGTTCCTCTGGTCAGAGACTATACAACCCAGTTCCTCTGGTCAGAGACAGAGACTATACAACCCAGTTCCTCTGGTCAGAGACTATACAACCCAGTTCCTCTGGTCAGAGACTATACAACCCAGTTCCTCTGGTCAGAGACAGAGACTATACAACCCAGTTCCTCTGGTCAGAGACTATACAACCCAGTTCCTCTGGTCAGAGACTATACAACCCAGTTCCTCTGGTCAACCCAGTTCCTCTGGTCAGAGACAGAGACTATACAACCCAGTTCCTCTGGTCAGAGACAGAGACTATACAACCCAGTTCCTCTGGTCAGGTCAGAGACTATACAACCCAGTTCCTCTGGTCAGAGACAGAGACTATACAACCCAGTTCCTCTGGTCAGAGACAGAGACTATACAACCCAGTTCCTCTGGTCAGAGACAGAGACTATACAACCCAGTTCCTCTGGTCAGAGACTATACAACCCAGTTCCTCTGGTCAGAGACTATACAACCCAGTTCCTCTGGTCAGAGACAGAGACTATCACAACCCAGTTCCTCTGGTCAGAGACTATACAACCCAGTTCCTCTGGTCAGAGACAGAGACTATACAACCCAGTTCCTCTGGTCAGAGACAGAGACTATACAACCCAGTTCCTCTGGTCAGAGACTATACAACCCAGTTCCTCTGGTCAGAGACAGAGACTATACAACCCAGTTCCTCTGGTCAGAGACAGAGACTATACAACCCAGTTCCTCTGGTCAGAGACAGAGACTATACAACCCAGTTCCTCTGGTCAGAGACAGAGACTATACAACCCAGTTCCTCTGGTCAGAGACAGAGACTATACAACCCAGTTCCTCTGGTCAGAGACAGAGACTATACAACCCAGTTCCTCTGGTCAGAGACAGAGACTATACAACCCAGTTCCTCTGGTCAGAGACAGAGACTATACAACCCAGTTCCTCTGGTCAGAGACAGAGACTATACAACCCAGTTCCTCTGGTCAGAGACAGAGACTATACAACCCAGTTCCTCTGGTCAGAGACAGAGACTATACAACCCAGTTCCTCTGGTCAGAGACAGAGACTATACAACCCAGTTCCTCTGGTCAGAGACTGGTACAAGTTCCTCTGGTCAGAGACTATACAACCCAGTTCCTCTGGTCAGAGACTATACAGTTCCTCTGGTCAGAGACTATACAACCCAGTTCCTCTGGTCAGAGACTATACAACCCAGTTCCTCTGGTCAGAGACAGAGACTATACAACCCAGTTCCTCTGGTCAGAGACAGAGACTATACAACCCAGTTCCTCTGGTCAGAGACAGAGACTATACAACCCAGTTCCTCTGGTCAGAGACTATACAACCCAGTTCCTCTGGTCAGAGACAGAGACTATACAACCCAGTTCCTCTGGTCAGAGACAGAGACTATACAACCCAGTTCCTCTGGTCAGAGACAGAGACTATACAACCCAGTTCCTCTGGTCAGAGACAGAGACTATACAACCCAGTTCCTCTGGTCAGAGACAGAGACTATACAACCCAGTTCCTCTGGTCAGAGACAGAGACTATACAACCCAGTTCCTCTGGTCAGAGACAGAGACTATACAACCCAGTTCCTCTGGTCAGAGACAGAGACTATACAACCCAGTTCCTCTGGTCAGAGACAGAGACTATACAACCCAGTTCCTCTGGTCAGAGACAGAGACTATACAACCCAGTTCCTCTGGTCAGAGACTATACAACCCAGTTCCTCTGGTCAGAGACAGAGACTATACAACCCAGTTCCTCTGGTCAGAGACAGAGACTATACAACCCAGTTCCTCTGGTCAGAGACAGAGACTATACAACCCAGTTCCTCTGGTCAGAGAGACTATACAACCCAGTTCCTCTGGTCAGAGACAGAGACAGAGACTATACAACCCAGTTCCTCTGGTCAGAGACAGAGACTATACAACCCAGTTCCTCTGGTCAGAGACAGAGACTATACAACCCAGTTCCTCTGGTCAGAGACTATACAACCCAGTTCCTCTGGTCAGAGACTATACAACCCAGTTCCTCTGGTCAGAGACAGAGACTATACAACCCAGTTCCTCTGGTCAGAGACAGAGACTATACAACCCAGTTCCTCTGGTCAGAGACAGAGACTATACAACCCAGTTCCTCTGGTCAGAGACTATACAACCCAGTTCCTCTGGTCAGAGACAGAGACTATACAACCCAGTTCCTCTGGTCAGAGACAGTTCCTCTGGTCAGAGACTATACAACCCAGTTCCTCTGGTCAGAGACAGAGAGACTATACAACCCAGTTCCTCTGGTCAGAGACAGAGACTATACAACCCAGTTCCTCTGGTCAGAGACAGAGACTATACAACCCAGTTCCTCTGGTCAGAGACAGAGACTATACAACCCAGTTCCTCTGGTCAGAGACAGAGACTATACAACCCAGTTCCTCTGGTCAGAGACAGAGACTATACAACCCAGTTCCTCTGGTCAGAGACTATACAACCCAGTTCCTCTGGTCAGAGACTATACAACCCAGTTCCTCTGGTCAGAGACAGAGACTATACAACCCAGTTCCTCTGGTCAGAGACAGAGACTATACAACCCAGTTCCTCTGGTCAGAGACTATACAACCCAGTTCCTCTGGTCAGAGACTATACAACCCAGTTCCTCTGGTCAGAGACTATACAACCCAGTTCCTCTGGTCAGAGACTATACAACCCAGTTCCTCTGGTCAGAGACAGAGACTATACAACCCAGTTCCTCTGGTCAGAGACTATACAACCCAGTTCCTCTGGTCAGAGACAGACTATACAACCCAGTTCCTCTGGTCAGAGACAGAGACTATACAACCCAGTTCCTCTGGTCAGAGACAGAGACTATACAACCCAGTTCCTCTGGTCAGAGACAGAGACTATACAACCCAGTTCCTCTGGTCAGAGACAGAGACTATACAACCCAGTTCCTCTGGTCAGAGACAGAGACTATACAACCCAGTTCCTCTGGTCAGAGACAGAGACTATACAACCCAGTTCCTCTGGTCAGAGACTATACAACCCAGTTCCTCTGGTCAGAGACAGAGACTATACAACCCAGTTCCTCTGGTCAGAGACTATACAACCCAGTTCCTCTGGTCAGAGACAGAGACTATACAACCCAGTTCCTCTGGTCAGAGACAGAGACTATACAACCCAGTTCCTCTGGTCAGAGACAGTTCCTCTGGTCAGAGACTATACAACCCAGTTCCTCTGGTCAGAGACAGACTATACAACCCAGTTCCCTCTGGTCAGAGACAGAGACTATACAACCCAGTTCCTCTGGTCAGAGACAGAGACTATACAACCCAGTTCCTCTGGTCAGAGACAACCCAGTTCCTCTGGTCAGAGACTATACAACCCAGTTCCTCTGGTCAGAGACAGAGACTATACAACCCAGTTCCTCTGGTCAGAGACTATACAACCCAGTTCCTCTGGTCAGAGACAGAGACTATACAACCCAGTTCCTCTGGTCAGAGACAGAGACTATACAACCCAGTTCCTCTGGTCAGAGACAGAGACTATACAACCCAGTTCCTCTGGTCAGAGACTATACAACCCAGTTCCTCTGGTCAGAGACTATACAACCCAGTTCCTCTGGTCAGAGACAGAGACTATACAACCCAGTTCCTCTGGTCAGAGACAGAGACTATACAACCCAGTTCCTCTGGTCAGAGACAGAGACTATACAACCCAGTTCCTCTGGTCAGAGACAGAGACTATACAACCCAGTTCCTCTGGTCAGAGACAGAGACTATACAACCCAGTTCCTCTGGTCAGAGACAGAGACTATACAACCCAGTTCCTCTGGTCAGAGACAGAGACTATACAACCCAGTTCCTCTGGTCAGAGACAGAGACTATACAACCCAGTTCCTCTGGTCAGAGACAGAGACTATACAACCCAGTTCCTCTGGTCAGAGACAGAGACTATACAACCCAGTTCCTCTGGTCAGAGACAGACTATACAACCCAGTTCCTCTGGTCAGAGACAGAGACTATACAACCCAGTTCCTCTGGTCAGAGACAGAGACTATACAACCCAGTTCCTCTGGTCAGAGACAGAGACTATACAACCCAGTTCCTCTGGTCAGAGACAGAGACTATACAACCCAGTTCCTCTGGTCAGAGACAGAGACTATACAACCCAGTTCCTCTGGTCAGAGACAGAGACTATACAACCCAGTTCCTCTGGTCAGAGACAGAGACTATACAACCCAGTTCCTCTGGTCAGAGACAGAGACTATACAACCCAGTTCCTCTGGTCAGAGACTATACAACCCAGTTCCTCTGGTCAGAGACTATACAACCCAGTTCCTCTGGTCAGAGACAGAGACTATACAACCCAGTTCCTCTGGTCAGAGACAGTTCCTCTGGTCAGAGACTATACAACCCAGTTCCTCTGGTCAGAGACAGAGACTATACAACCCAGTTCCTCTGGTCAGAGACAGAGACTATACAACCCAGTTCCTCTGGTCAGAGACAGAGACTATACAACCCAGTTCCTCTGGTCAGAGACAGAGACTATACAACCCAGTTCCTCTGGTCAGAGAGACTATACAACCCAGTTCCTCTGGTCAGAGACTATACAACCCAGTTCCTCTGGTCAGAGACCTCTGGTCAGAGACTATACAACCCAGTTCCTCTGGTCAGAGACAGAGACTATACAACCCAGTTCCTCTGGTCAGAGACAGAGACTATACAACCCAGTTCCTCTGGTCAGAGACAGACTATACAACCCAGTTCCTCTGGTCAGAGACAGAGACTATACAACCCAGTTCCTCTGGTCAGAGACAGAGACTATACAACCCAGTTCCTCTGGTCAGAGACAGAGACTATACAACCCAGTTCCTCTGGTCAGAGACAGAGACTATACAACCCAGTTCCTCTGGTCAGAGACAGAGACTATACAACCCAGTTCCTCTGGTCAGAGACAGAGACTATACAACCCAGTTCCTCTGGTCAGAGACAGAGACTATACAACCCAGTTCCTCTGGTCAGAGACTATACAACCCAGTTCCTCTGGTCAGAGACTATACAACCCAGTTCCTCTGGTCAGAGACAGACAGAGTTCCTCTGGTCAGAGACTATACAACCCAGTTCCTCTGGTCAGAGACAGAGACTATACAACCCAGTTCCTCTGGTCAGAGACAGAGACTATACAACCCAGTTCCTCTGGTCAGAGACAGAGACTATACAACCCAGTTCCTCTGGTCAGAGACAGAGACTATACAACCCAGTTCCTCTGGTCAGAGACAGAGACTATACAACCCAGTTCCTCTGGTCAGAGACAGAGACTATACAACCCAGTTCCTCTGGTCAGAGACAGAGACTATACAACCCAGTTCCTCTGGTCAGAGACAGAGACTATACAACCCAGTTCCTCTGGTCAGAGACAGAGACTATACAACCCAGTTCCTCTGGTCAGAGACAGAGACTATACAACCCAGTTCCTCTGGTCAGAGACAGAGACTATACAACCCAGTTCCTCTGGTCAGAGACAGAGACTATACAACCCAGTTCCTCTGGTCAGAGACAGAGACTATACAACCCAGTTCCTCTGGTCAGAGACAGAGACTATACAACCCAGTTCCTCTGGTCAGAGACAGAGAGACTATACAACCCAGTTCCTCTGGTCAGAGACTATACAACCCAGTTCCTCTGGTCAGAGACAGAGACTATACAACCCAGTTCCTCTGGTCAGAGACAGAGACTATACAACCCAGTTCCTCTGGTCAGAGACAGAGACTATACAACCCAGTTCCTCTGGTCAGAGACAGAGACTATACAACCCAGTTCCTCTGGTCAGAGACAGAGACTATACAACCCAGTTCCTCTGGTCAGAGACAGAGACTATACAACCCAGTTCCTCTGGTCAGAGACAGAGACTATACAACCCAGTTCCTCTGGTCAGAGACAGAGACTATACAACCCAGTTCCTCTGGTCAGAGACAGAGACTATACAACCCAGTTCCTCTGGTCAGAGACAGAGACTATACAACCCAGTTCCTCTGGTCAGAGACAGAGACTATACAACCCAGTTCCTCTGGTCAGAGACAGAGACTATACAACCCAGTTCCTCTGGTCAGAGACAGAGACTATACAACCCAGTTCCTCTGGTCAGAGACAGAGACTATACAACCCAGTTCCTCTGGTCAGAGACAGAGACTATACAACCCAGTTCCTCTGGTCAGAGACAGAGACTATACAACCCAGTTCCTCTGGTCAGAGACAGAGACTATACAACCCAGTTCCTCTGGTCAGAGACAGAGACTATACAACCCAGTTCCTCTGGTCAGAGACAGAGACTATACAACCCAGTTCCTCTGGTCAGAGACAGAGACTATACAACCCAGTTCCTCTGGTCAGAGACAGTTCCTCTGGTCAGACTATACAACCCAGTTCCTCTGGTCAGAGACAGTTCCTCTGGTCAGACTATACAACCCAGTTCCTCTGGTCAGAGACAGAGACTATACAACCCAGTTCCTCTGGTCAGAGACAGAGACTATACAACCCAGTTCCTCTGGTCAGAGACAGAGACTATACAACCCAGTTCCTCTGGTCAGAGACAGAGACTATACAACCCAGTTCCTCTGGTCAGAGACAGAGACTATACAACCCAGTTCCTCTGGTCAGAGACAGAGACTATACAACCCAGTTCCTCTGGTCAGAGACTATACAACCCAGTTCCTCTGGTCAGAGACAGAGACTATACAACCCAGTTCCTCTGGTCAGAGACAGAGACTATACAACCCAGTTCCTCTGGTCAGAGACAGAGACTATACAACCCAGTTCCTCTGGTCAGAGACAGAGACTATACAACCCAGTTCCTCTGGTCAGAGACAGAGACTATACAACCCAGTTCCTCTGGTCAGAGACAGAGACTACAACCCAGTTCCTCTGGTCAGAGACTATACAACCCAGTTCCTCTGGTCAGAGACTATACAACCCAGTTCCTCTGGTCAGAGACAGAGACTATACAACCCAGTTCCTCTGGTCAGAGACAGAGACTATACAACCCAGTTCCTCTGGTCAGAGACAGAGACTATACAACCCAGTTCCTCTGGTCAGAGACAGAGACTATACAACCCAGTTCCTCTGGTCAGAGACAGAGACTATACAACCCAGTTCCTCTGGTCAGAGACAGAGACTATACAACCCAGTTCCTCTGGTCAGAGACAGTTCCTCTGGTCAGAGACTATACAACCCAGTTCCTCTGGTCAGAGACAGAGACTATACAACCCAGTTCCTCTGGTCAGAGACAGAGACTATACAACCCAGTTCCTCTGGTCAGAGACTATACAACCCAGTTCCTCTGGTCAGAGACAGAGACTATACAACCCAGTTCCTCTGGTCAGAGACAGAGACTATACAACCCAGTTCCTCTGGTCAGAGACTATACAACCCAGTTCCTCTGGTCAGAGACAGAGACTATACAACCCAGTTCCTCTGGTCAGAGACTATACAACCCAGTTCCTCTGGTCAGAGACAGAGACTATACAACCCAGTTCCTCTGGTCAGAGACTATACAACCCAGTTCCTCTGGTCAGAGACAGAGACTATACAACCCAGTTCCTCTGGTCAGAGACAGTTCCTCTGGTCAGAGACTATACAACCCAGTTCCTCTGGTCAGAGACAGAGACTATACAACCCAGTCCCTCTGGTCAGAGACTATACAACCCAGTTCCTCTGGTCAGAGACTATACAACCCAGTTCCTCTGGTCAGAGACAGAGACTATACAACCCAGTTCCTCTGGTCAGAGACAAACGCTGTGCTCCAGTAGTGTAAATGAGTTGAATCTACTGTGTTCGTACTTGGTGGGGCAGAGACATGCGCCCAGTTCGTTGGGTCCCCAGGACCAGGTTGAGGGGCAGAGACATGCGCCCCTCGTTGGGTCCCCAAGACCAGGATGGAGAAACGCTGTGTTCCAGTAGTGTTTCTCAATCCCCGGTCCATGGACCAACACCGGTCCCGAGGAAATCTATGGAACTTAACCAAGCACTGTACTGAATACTCCAGCCTTAAGAAACCAGTAGGAGGAAACTAGGTTCTATTTCGGTAACCTACGGCCCTATGCAACCCAAAGGGGGGGTCAGAGACTGAAGACAGATGGAGAGAGAGGGAGACTTACCAGAGCAGACTTGCCTACGCCTCCAGAGCCCAGGACGACTAACTTGTATTCGCGCATCGTTCACTGTGTCTGGTGTCACCCTGTAGAGAGAGACAGAGGAGGCCAGGGTCAGCTAACCAGCTCAACATCTGGTAATAACATGGTAAACTATCATGTAATAACATGGTAACCTATGATGAGAATAACATGGTAAACTATCATGTAATAACATGTAATAACATGTAATAACATGTAATAACATGTAATAACATGGTAATAACATGGTAATAACATGGTAAACTATCATGTAATAACATGGTAAACTATCATGTAATAACATCGTAACCTATCATGGGAATAACATGGTAAACTAAAATGGTAATAACATGATAATAACATGGTAATAACATGGTAAACTAACATGGCAATAACATGGCAATAACGTGGCAATAACGTGGCAATAACGTGGCAATAACGTGGCAATAACGTGGCAATAACGTGGCAATAACGTGGCAATAACGTGGTAATAACGTGGTAATAGGCAATAATAACGTGGCAATAACGTGGCAATAACGTGGCAATAACGTGGTAATAACGTGGTAATAACGTGGCAATAACGTGGCAATAACGTGGTAATAACATGGTAATAACGTGGCAATAACGTGGTAATAACATGGTAAACTAACATGGCAATAACATGGTAAACTAACATGGCAATAACATGGTAAACTAACATGGGAATAACATGGTAAACTAACATGGCAATAACATGGTAAACTAACATGGCAATAACATGGTAAACTAACATGGCAATAACATGGTAAACTAAAATCAAATCAAATCAAATCAAATCAAATTTTATTTGTCACATACACATGGTTAGCAGATGTTAATGCGAGTGTAGCGAAATGCTTGTGCTTCTAGTTCCTACAATGCAGTAATAACCAACAAGTAATCTAACTAACAATTCCAAAACTACTGTCTTATACACAGTGTAAGGGGATAAGGAACATGTACATAAGGATATATGAATGAGTGATGGTACAGAGCAGCATACAGTAGATGGTATCAGAGTACAGTATATACATATGAGATGAGTGTGTAGACAAAGTAAACAAAGTGGCATAGTTAAAGTGGCTAGTGATACATGTGTTTACATAAGGATGCAGTCGATGTTGTAGAGTACAGTATATACATATGCATATGAGATGAATAATGTAGGGTAAGTAACATTATATAAGGTAGCATTGTTTAAAGTGGCTAGTGATATATATATATATATATATATATTTACATCATTTCCATCAATTCCCATTATTAAAATGGCTGGAGTTGGGTCAGTGTCAATGACAGTGTGTTGGCAGCAGCCACTCAATGTTAGTGGTGGCTATTTAACAGTCTGATGGCCTTGAGATAGAAGCTGTTTTTCAGTCTCTCGGTCCCAGCTTTGATGCACCTGTACTGACCTCGCCTTCTGGATGATAGCGGGGTGAACAGGCAGTGGTTCGGGTGGTTGATGTCCTTGATGATCTTTATGGCCTTCCTGTAACAACGGGTGGTGTAGGTGTCCTGGAGGGCAGGTAGTTTGCCCCCAGTGATCCTTGTGCAGTCCTCACTACCCTCTGGAGAGCCTTACGGTTGAGGGCGGAGCAGTTCCCGTCCAGGCGGTGATACAGCCCGCCAGGATGCTCTCGATTGTGCATCTGTAGAAGTTTGTGAGTGATTTTGGTGACAAGACGAATTTTTTCAGCCTCCTGAGGTTGAATAGGCGCTGCTGCGCCTTCTTCACGACGCTGTCAGTGTGAGTGGACCAATTCAGTTTGTCTGTGATGTGTATGCCGAGGAACTTAAAACTAGCTACCCTCTCCACTACTGTTCCATCGATGTGGATAGGGGGTGTTCCCTCTGCTGTTTCCTGAAGTCCACAATCATCTCCTTAGTTTTGTTGACGTTGAGTGTGAGGTTATTTTCCTGACACCACACTCCAAGGGCCCTCACCTCCTCCCTGTAGGCCGTCTCGTCGTTGTTGGTAATCAAGCCTACCACTGTTGTGTCGTCCGCAAACTTGATGATTGAGTTGGAGGCGTGCGTGGCCACGCAGTCGTGGGTGAACAGGGAGTACAGGAGAGGGCTCAGAACGCACCCTTGTGGGGCCCCCGTGTTGAGGATCAGCGGGGAGGAGATGTTGTTGCCTACCCTCACCACCTGGGGCGGCCCGTCAGGAAGTCCAGTACCCAGTTGCACAGGGCGAGGTCGAGACCCAGGGTCTCGAGCTTGATGACGAGCTTGGAGGGTACTATGGTGTTGAATGCCGAGCTGTAGTCGATGAACAGCATTCTCACATAGGTATTCCTCTTGTCCAGGTGGACAACATGGCAATAACATGGTAAACTAACATGGCAATAACATGGTAAACTATCATGGCAATAACGTGGTAATAACATGGTAAACTAACATGGTAATAACATGGTATACTAACATGGTAATAACATGGTAAACTAACATGGTAAACTAACATGGCAATAACATGGTAAACTTACATGGTAATAACATGGTAAACTAACATGGTAATAACATGGTAATAACATGGTAAACTATCATGGCAATAACGTGGTAATAACATGGTAATAACATGGTAAACTATCATGGCAATAACATGGTAATAACATGGTAATAACATGGTAAACTATCATGCAATAACATGGTAATAACATGGTAATAACATGGTAAACTAACATGGTAATAACATGGTAAACTAACATGTAATAACATTGTAATAACATGGTAATAACATGGTAATAGCATGAGAATAACATGAGAATAACATGGTAAACTAATGTAATAACTTCAGAATTGTTCAATGGCCTGTCATATATAAAGTGACTTATTGGACTGCAGAGAGCTGTGTTTCAGTTATAGAGAGAAGGACTGTTGAGTTGTAGATCTGTAAAATATTAAGCTTTAGGTCCAATCACTAAAGACATTAGTTCCAGTCACTATAGATGTATAGTATTAGTTCCAGTCACTATAGACATGAGTTCCAGCCACTATAGACATGAGTTCCAGTCACTATAGACATTAGTTCCAGTCACTATAGACATGAGTTCCAGTCACTATAGACATGAGTTCCAGTCACTATAGACATGAGTTCCAGTCACTATAGACATTAGTTCCAGTCACTATAGACATGAGTTCCAGTCACTATAGACATGAGTTCCAGTCACTATAGACATGAGTTCCAGTCACTATAGACATGAGTTCCAGTCACTATAGATGTATAGTATTAGTTCCAGTCACTATAAACATTAGTTCCACTCACTATAGACATGAGTTCCAGTCACTATAGACATGAGTTCCAGTCACTATAGATATGAGTTCCAGCCACTATAGACATGAGTTCCAGCCACTATAGACATGAGTTCCAGTCACTATAGACATGAGTTCCAGCCACTATAGACATGAGTTCCAGTCACTATAGACATGAGTTCCAGTCACTATAGACATGAGTTCCAGTCACTATAGACATGAGTTCCAGTCACTATAGACATGAGTTCCAGTCACTATAGACATTAGTTCCAGGCACTATAGATGTATAGTATTAGTTCCAGTCACTATAGACATTAGTTCCACTCACTATAGACATGAGTTCCAGTCACTATAGATGTATAGTATTAGTTCCAGTCACTATAGACATGAGTTCCAGTCACTATAGACATGAGTTCCAGCCACTATAGACATTAGTTCCAGCCACTATAGACATGAGTTCCAGTCACTATAGACATTAGTTCCAGTCACTATAGACATTAGTTCCAGTCACTATAGACATGAGTTCCAGTCACTATAGACATGAGTTCCAGTCACTATAGACATGAGTTCCAGTCACTATAGACATTAGTTCCAGTCACTATAGACATTAGTTCCAGTCACTATAGATGTATAGTATTAGTTCCAGTCACTATAGACATTAGTTCCAGTCACTATAGACATTAGTTCCAGCCACTATAGGCATTAGTTCCAGTCACTATAGGCATTAGTTCCAGCCACTATAGACATTAGTTCCAGCCACTATAGGCATTAGTTCCAGTCACTATAGACATTAGTTCCAGCCACTATAGGCATTAGTTCCAGTCACTATAGGCATTAGTTCCAGTCACTATAGACATTAGTTCCAGCCACTATAGGCATTAGTTCCAGTCACTATAGACATTAGTTCCAGCCACTATAGGCATTAGTTCCAGTCACTATAGACATTAGTTCCAGTCACTATAAACATTAGTTCCACTCACTATAGACATGAGTTCCAGCCACTATAGGCATTAGTTCCAGTCACTATAAACATTAGTTCCACTCACTATAGACATGAGTTCCAGTCACTATAGACATGAGTTCCAGTCACTATAGATATGAGTTCCAGCCACTATAGACATGAGTTCCAGCCACTATAGACATGAGTTCCAGTCACTATAGACATGAGTTCCAGCCACTATAGACATGAGTTCCAGTCACTATAGACATGAGTTCCAGTCACTATAGACATGAGTTCCAGTCACTATAGACATGAGTTCCAGTCACTATAGACATGAGTTCCAGTCACTATAGACATTAGTTCCAGGCACTATAGATGTATAGTATTAGTTCCAGTCACTATAGACATTAGTTCCACTCACTATAGACATGAGTTCCAGTCACTATAGATGTATAGTATTAGTTCCAGTCACTATAGACATGAGTTCCAGTCACTATAGACATGAGTTCCAGCCACTATAGACATTAGTTCCAGCCACTATAGACATGAGTTCCAGTCACTATAGACATTAGTTCCAGTCACTATAGACATTAGTTCCAGTCACTATAGACATGAGTTCCAGTCACTATAGACATGAGTTCCAGTCACTATAGACATTAGTTCCAGTCACTATAGACATTAGTTCCAGTCACTATAGACATGAGTTCCAGTCACTATAGACATGAGTTCCAGTCACTATAGACATGAGTTCCAGTCACTATAGACATGAGTTCCAGTCACTATAGACATTAGTTCCAGGCACTATAGATGTATAGTATTAGTTCCAGTCACTATAGACATTAGTTCCACTCACTATAGACATGAGTTCCAGTCACTATAGATGTATAGTATTAGTTCCAGTCACTATAGACATGAGTTCCAGTCACTATAGACATGAGTTCCAGCCACTATAGACATTAGTTCCAGCCACTATAGACATGAGTTCCAGTCACTATAGACATTAGTTCCAGTCACTATAGACATTAGTTCCAGTCACTATAGACATGAGTTCCAGTCACTATAGACATGAGTTCCAGTCACTATAGACATGAGTTCCAGTCACTATAGACATTAGTTCCAGTCACTATAGACATTAGTTCCAGTCACTATAGATGTATAGTATTAGTTCCAGTCACTATAGACATTAGTTCCAGTCACTATAGACATTAGTTCCAGCCACTATAGGCATTAGTTCCAGTCACTATAGGCATTAGTTCCAGCCACTATAGACATTAGTTCCAGCCACTATAGGCATTAGTTCCAGTCACTATAGACATTAGTTCCAGTCACTATAGACATTAGTTCCAGCCACTATAGGCATTAGTTCCAGTCACTATAGGCATTAGTTCCAGTCACTATAGACATTAGTTCCAGTCACTATAGACATTAGTTCCAGCCACTATAGGCATTAGTTCCAGTCACTATAGGCATTAGTTCCAGTCACTATAGACATTAGTTCCAGTCACTATAGACATTAGTTCCAGCCACTATAGGCATTAGTTCCAGTCACTATAGACATTAGTTCCAGTCACTATAGACATTAGTTCCAGCCACTATAGGCATTAGTTCCAGTCACTATAGGCATTAGTTCCAGCCACTATAGACATTAGTTCCAGCCACTATAGGCATTAGTTCCAGTCACTATAGGCATTAGTTCCAGACACTATAGGCATGAGTTCCAGTCACTATAGGCATTAGTTCCAGTCACTATAGGCATTAGTTCCAGTCACTATAGGCATTAGTTCCAGTCACTATAGACATGAGTTCCAGTCACTATAGACATTAGTTCCAGTCACTATAGGCATTAGTTCCAGTCACTATAGGCATGAGTTCCAGTCACTATAGACATTAGTTCCAGCCACTATAGACATTAGTTCCAGTCACTATAGACATTAGTTCCAGCCACTATAGACATGAGTTCCAGTCACTATAGGCATTAGTTCCAGTCACTATAGGCATTAGTTCCAGACACTATAGGCATTAGTTCCAGCCACTATAGGCATTAGTTCCAGTCACTATAGGCATTAGTTCCAGTCACTATAGACATTAGTTCCAGTCACTATAGACATTAGTTCCAGCCACTATAGGCATTAGTTCCAGTCACTATAGGCATTAGTTCCAGCCACTATAGGCATTAGTTCCAGTCACTATAGGCATTAGTTCCAGCCACTATAGACATTAGTTCCAGTCACTATAGACATTAGTTCCAGCCACTATAGGCATTAGTTCCAGTCACTATAGGCATTAGTTCCAGTCACTATAGACATTAGTTCCAGTCACTATAGACATTAGTTCCAGCCACTATAGGCATTAGTTCCAGTCACTATAGGCATTAGTTCCAGCCACTATAGACATTAGTTCCAGCCACTATAGGCATTAGTTCCAGTCACTATAGGCATTAGTTCCAGACACTATAGGCATGAGTTCCAGTCACTATAGGCATGAGTTCCAGTCACTATAGACATGAGTTCCAGCCACACACACAGTTTTCTGCCACCCACTCTGGCCTCTCTTCGCCTCTCTCCTTCACCTCTCTCCTTCAACTCTCTCCTTCACCTCTCTCCTTCGCCTCTCTCCTTCACCTCTCTCCTTCACCTCTCTCCTTCACCTCTCTCCTTCACCTCTCTCCTTCAACTCTCTCCTTCACCTCTCTCCTTCACCTCTCTCCTTCGACCAGGTCAGACGGACGAGGCCAGACAGATCAAAGACTGTCACCTCTTTGATTTTGACCAGGTCAGACGGACGAGGCCAGACAGATCAAAGACTGTCACCTCTTTGATTTTGACCAGGTCAGACGGACGAGGCCAGACACATCAAAGACTGATAAGAGGGATGAAAAACAAGAGGTAGAGATAGATGGAGGAAGAGAGGAGACAAAGGAAGGATTAAAAGACCATTCAAGACAAATACCCCCTTTTCTGATTTTCTGATGCTAAGAGCTACACAACTAAACTTCTGCTGTCATCTAATGCCTGAGATTTAATTTATATTGGCAGAGGATAGAGAAGGAGAGTGACAGAGACAGAGACAGAGAGGAGAGAGAGATATGAGAGACAGAGAGAAAGACAGAGAGAAAGGCAGCGAGAGAGAGGGAGAGAGAGACACAGAGAGACAGAGAGAGAGGAGAGAGAGATATGAGAGACCGAGAGAAAGACAGAGAGAAAGGCAGAGAGAGAGAGAGTCAGTCTCATAGTCTCCAGCCCGACCTGGCACCAAATCCCCACTAAACACCCATGTGGCTGTCTCCTGCTGTCTCCTGCTGTCTCCTGCTGTCTCCTCTCTTCCTCCATCTCTCTATTACCAGACCATCAGACTGTTGAACAGCTTCTATCACCATCAGACTGTTGAACAGCTTCTATCACCATCAGACTGTTGAACAGCTTCTATCACCATCAGACTGTTGAACGGCCATCCCTGGCCGTCTACCAGGTGTTACACAGTCACTCACACAAGCTATCAAACACACACTCAGCCACCCCTGCTGTCCCATGCTATAGAGACGTTGAACCACTGGCAACTTCCCATTTCACACTGTGTATTTAAAATACTGTCACCCTGATGATGGATATAGATGGGTATAGATGGGTATAGATGGGTCTAGATGGATATAGATGGATATAGATGGGTATAGATGGATGTAGATGGGTCTAGATGGATATAGATGGATATAGATGGGTATAGATGGGTCTAGATGGGTATAGATGGGTATAGATGGGTATAGATGGGTCTAGATGGGTCTAGATGGATATAGATGGGTATAGATGGGTCTAGATGGATATAGATGGATATAGATGGGTCTAGATGGGTATAGATGGGTCTAGATGGATATAGATGGATATAGATGGGTCTAGATGGATATAGATGGGTATAGATGGGTCTAGATGGGTATAGATGGGTATAGATGGGTCTAGATGGATATAGATGGGTATAGATGGGTATAGATGGGTCTAGATGGATATAGATGGGTATAGATGGGTCTAGATGGGTATAGATGGGTATAGATGGGTCTAGATGGGTCTAGATGGGTATAGATGGGTATAGATGGGTCTAGATGGGTCTAGATGGATATAGATGGGTGTAGATGGATATAGATGGGTCTAGATGGGTCTAGATGGGTGTAGATGGGTCTAGATGGGTCTAGATGGGTCTAGATGGGTCTAGATGGGTCTAGATGGATATAGATGGGTCTAGATGGGTCTAGATGGATATAGATGGGTCTAGATGGGTCTAGATGGATATAGATGGGTCTAGATGGATATAGATGGGTCTAGATGGGTCTAGATGGGTCTAGATGGGTTATTATTATTATTATTATTATTATTATTATTATTATTATTAGATGGATATAGATGGGTGTAGATGGGTCTAGATGGGTCTAGATGGGTCTAGATGGATATAGATGGGTCTAGATGGGTATAGATGGATGTAGATGGGTCTAGATGGATATAGATGGATATAGATGGGTCTAGATGGTATAGATGGGTCTAGATGGTATAGATGGGTCTAGATGGTCTAGATGGGTCTAGATGGGTATAGATGGGTATAGATGGTATAGATGGGTCTAGATGGGTCTTGATGGGTCTAGATGGGTCTAGATGGGTCTAGATGGGTCTAGATTGATATAGATGGATATAGATGGGCCTAGATGGATATATATGGGTCTAGATGGATATAGATGGGTCTAGATGGATATAGATGGGTCTAGATGGATATATATGGGTCTAGATGGATATAGATGGGTCTAGATGGATATATATGGGTCTAGATGGATATAGATGGGTCTAGATGGATATATATGGGTCTAGATGGATATAGATGGGTCTAGATGGATATAGTTAATGTTCACTGCAACAACAGTAATATACAGACAGACTGTAATGATAGTAGTCTTCCTCTTCTGAGGAGGAGTAGGAAGGATCGGACCAACATGCAGCGGAGTGCGTGTTCATGATCTTATAATTACACTGAACACCAGAACAAAAATAACAAAAACAGAACAAACGAAACAGTCCTGTCTGGTACAGAGACAGAAACAGCCCTGTCTGGTACAGAGACAGAAACAGCCTTGTCTGGTACAGAGACAGAAACAGCCCTGTCTGGTACAGAGACAGAAACAGAAACAGCCCTGTCTGGTACAGAGACAGAAACAGTCCTGTCTGGTACAGAGACAGAAACAACCCTGTCTGGTACAGAGACAGAAACAGCCCTGTCTGGTACAGAGACAGAAACAGCCCTGTCTGGTACAGAGACAGAAACAGCCCTGTCTGGTACAGAGACAGAAACAGCCCTGTCTGGTACAGAGACAGAAACAGTCCTGTCTGGTACAGAGACAGAAACAGCCCTGACTGGTACAGAGACAGAAACAGTCCTGTCTGGTACAGAGACAGAAACAGCCCTGTCTGGTACAGAGACAGAAACAGCCCTGTCTGGTACAGAGACAGAAACAGCCCTGTCTGGTACAGAGACAGAAACAGCCCTGTCTGGTACAGAGACAGAAACCAACTACCCACAACTCAAGGGTGAAAACAGGCTGCCTAAGTATGGTTCTCAATCAGAGACAACGATTGACAGCTGCCTCTGATTGGGAACCATACCAGGCCAAACACATAGAAATACAAAACATAGAATGCCCACCCCAACTCACACCCTGACCAACCTAACACAGAGACATAAAAAAAGGAGCTACGGTCACACAGACAGACAGAAGACTAGTTAATGTTTCACTACAACAACAGTAATACACAGACAGACAGAAGACTAGTTAATGTTTCACTACAACAACAACAGTAATATACAGACAGACAGAAGACTAGTTAATGTTTCACTACAACAACAGTAATATACAGACAGACAGAAGACTAGTTAATGTTTCACTACAACAACAACAGTAATATACAGACAGACAGAAGACTAGTTAATGTTTCACTACAACAACAACAACAGTAATACACAGACAGACAGAAGACTAGTTAATGTTTCACTACAACAACAACAACAGTAATATACAGACAGACAGAAGACTAGTTAATGTTTCACTACAACAACAACAGTAATACACAGACAGACAGAAGACTAGTTAATGTTTCACTACAACAACAACAGTAATACACAGACAGACAGAAGACTAGTTAATGTTTCACTACAACAACAGTAATATACAGACAGACAGAAGACTAGTTAATGTTTCACTACAACAACAACAGTAATACACAGACAGACAGAAGACTAGTTAATGTTTCACTACAACAACAACAGTAATACACAGACAGACAGAAGACTAGTTAATGTTTCACTACAACAACAACAGTAATACACAGACAGACAGAAGACTAGTTAATGTTTCACTACAACAACAACAGTAATACACAGACAGACAGAAGACTAGTTAATGTTTCACTACAACAACAACAGTAATACACAGACAGACAGAAGACTAGTTAATGTTTCACTACAACAACAACAACAACAGTAATACACAGACAGACAGAAGACTAGTTAATGTTTCACTACAACAACAACAGTAATACACAGACAGACAGAAGACTAGTTAATGTTTCACTACAACAACAACAGTAATACACAGACAGACAGAAGACTAGTTAATGTTTCACTACAACAACAGTAATATACAGACAGACAGAAGACTAGTTAATGTTTCACTACAACAACAACAGTAATACACAGACAGACAGAAGACTAGTTAATGTTTCACTACAACAACAACAGTAATACACAGACAGACAGAAGACTAGTTAATGTTTCACTACAACAACAACAGTAATACACAGACAGACAGAAGACTAGTTAATGTTTCACTACAACAACAACAGTAATACACAGACAGACAGAAGACTAGTTAATGTTTCACAACAACAACAACAACAGTAATACTGGTTAATGTTTCACTACAACAACAACAGTAATACACAGACAGACAGAAGACTAGTTAATGTTTCACTACAACAACAACAACAACAGTAATACACAGACAGACAGAAGACTAGTTAATGTTTCACTACAACAACAACAGTAATACACAGACAGACAGAAGACTAGTTAATGTTTCACTACAACAACAACAACAACAGTAATACACAGACAGACAGAAGACTAGTTAATGTTTCACTACAACAACAACAGTAATACACAGACAGACAGAAGACTAGTTAATGTTTCACTACAACAACAACAGTAATACACAGACAGACAGAAGACTAGTTAATGTTTCACTACAACAACAACAACAGTAATACACAGACAGACAGAAGACTAGTTAATGTTTCACTACAACAACAACAGTAATACACAGACAGACAGAAGACTAGTTAATGTTTCACTACAACAACAACAGTAATACACAGACAGACAGAAGACTAGTTAATGTTTCACTACTACAACAACAACAACAGTAATACACAGACAGACAGAAGACTAGTTAATGTTTCACTACAACAACAACAGTAATACACAGACAGACAGAAGACTAGTTAATGTTTCACTACAACAACAACAGTAATACACAGACAGACAGAAGACTAGTTAATGTTTCACTACAACAACAACAACAGTAATACACAGACAGACAGAAGACTAGTTAATGTTTCACTACAACAACAACAGTAATATACAGACAGACAGAAGACTAGTTAATGTTTCACTACAACAACAACAGTAATACACAGACAGACAGAAGACTAGTTAATGTTTCACTACAACAACAACAGTAATATACAGACAGACAGAAGACTAGTTAATGTTTCACTACAACAACAACAGTAATACACAGACAGACAGAAGACTAGTTAATGTTTCACTACAACAACAACAGTAATACACAGACAGACAGAAGACTAGTTAATGTTTCACTACAACAACAGTAATACACAGACAGATAGAAGACTAGTTAATGTTTCACTACAACAACAGTAATACACAGACAGACAGACAGAAGAATAGTTAATGTTTCACTACAACAACAGTAATACACAGACAGACAGAAGACTAGTTAATGTTTCACAACAACAACAGTAATATACAGACAGACAGAAGACTAGTGTATGTTTCACAACAACAACAGTAATATACAGACAGATAGAAGACTAGTTAATGTTTCACAACAACAACAGTAATATACAGACAGATAGAAGACTAGTTAATGTTTCACTACAACAACAACAACAACAGTAATATACAGACAGATAGAAGACTAGTTAATGTTTCACTACAACAACAACAGTAATATACAGACAGACAGAAGACTAGTTAATGTTTCACTACAACAACAACAACAATAATACACAGACAGACAGAAGACTAGTGTATGTTTCACTACAACAACAACAACAGTAATACACAGACAGACAGAAGACTAGTTAATGTTTCACTACAACAACAACAGTAATACACAGACAGACAGAAGACTAGTTAATGTTTCACTACAACAACAACAGTAATACACAGACAGACAGAAGACTAGTTAATGTTTCACTACAACAACAGTAATACACAGACAGATAGAAGACTAGTTAATGTTTCACTACAACAACAGTAATACACAGACAGACAGACAGAAGAATAGTTAATGTTTCACTACAACAACAGTAATACACAGACAGACAGAAGACTAGTTAATGTTTCACTACAACAACAGTAATACACAGACAGATAGAAGACTAGTTAATGTTTCACTACAACAACAGTAATACACAGACAGACAGAAGACTAGTTAATGTTTCACTACAACAACAGTAATACACAGACAGACAGAAGACTAGTTAATGTTTCACAACAACAACAGTAATATACAGACAGACAGAAGACTAGTGTATGTTTCACAACAACAACAGTAATATACAGACAGATAGAAGACTAGTTAATGTTTCACAACAACAACAGTAATATACAGACAGATAGAAGACTAGTTAATGTTTCACTACAACAACAACAACAACAGTAATATACAGACAGATAGAAGACTAGTTAATGTTTCACTACAACAACAATAGTAATACACAGACAGATAGAAGACTAGTTAATGTTTCACTACAACAACAGTAATACACAGACAGATAGAAGACTAGTTAATGTTTCACTACAACAACAACAACAGTAATATACAGACAGACAGAAGACTAGTTAATGTTTCACTACAACAACAACAACAACAGTAATATACAGACAGACAGAAGACTAGTTAATGTTTCACTACAACAACAACAACAACAGTAATATACAGACAGACAGAAGACTAGTTAATGTTTCACTACAACAACAACAACAATAATACACAGACAGACAGAAGACTAGTTAATGTTTCACTACAACAACAACAGTAATATACAGACAGACAGAAGACTAGTTAATGTTTCACTACAACAACAGTAATATACAGACAGACAGAAGACTAGTTAATGTTTCACTACAACAACAACAGTAATATACAGACAGACAGAAGACTAGTTAATGTTTCACTACAACAACAACAACAGTAATATACAGACAGACAGAAGACTAGTTAATGTTTCACTACAACAACAACAACAGTAATATACAGACAGACAGAAGACTAGTTAATGTTTCACTACAACAACAACAGTAATATACAGACAGACAGAAGACTAGTTAATGTTTCACTACAACAACAACAACAGTAATATACAGACAGACAGAAGACTAGTTAATGTTTCACTACAACAACAACAACAGTAATATACAGACAGACAGAAGACTAGTTAATGTTTCACTACAACAACAGTAATATACAGACAGACAGAAGACTAGTTAATGTTTCACTACAACAACAACAACAGTAATATACAGACAGACAGAAGACTAGTTAATGTTTCACTACAACAACAACAACAGTAATATACAGACAGACAGAAGACTAGTTAATGTTTCACTACAACAACAACAACAGTAATATACAGACAGACAGAAGACTAGTTAATGTTTCACTACAACAACAATAGTAATATACAGACAGACAGAAGACTAGTTAATGTTTCACTACAACAACAATAGTAATATACAGACAGACAGAAGACTAGTTAATGTTTCACTACAACAACAATAGTAATATACAGACAGACAGAAGACTAGTTAATGTTTCACTACAACAACAGTAATATACAGACAGACAGAAGACTAGTTAATGTTTCACTACAACAACAGTAATATACAGACATACAGAAGACTAGTTAATGTTTCACTACAACAACAACAACAGTAATATACAGACAGACAGAAGACTAGTTAATGTTTCACTACAACAACAACAACAGTAATATACAGACAGACAGAAGACTAGTTAATGTTTCACTACAACAACAGTAATATACAGACAGACAGAAGACTAGTTAATGTTTCACTACAACAACAGTAATATACAGACAGACAGAAGACTAGTTAATGTTTCACTACAACAACAATAGTAATATACAGACAGACAGAAGACTAGTTAATGTTTCACTACAACAACAACAACAGTAATATACAGACAGACAGACAGAAGACTAGTTAATGTTTCACTACAACAACAGTAATATACAGACAGACAGAAGACTAGTTAATGTTTCACTACAACAACAGTAATATACAGACAGACAGAAGACTAGTTAATGTTTCACTACAACAACAACAACAGTAATATACAGACAGACAGAAGACTAGTTAATGTTTCACTACAACAACAACAACAGTAATATACAGACAGACAGAAGACTAGTTAATGTTTCACTACAACAACAACAACAGTAATATACAGACAGACAGAAGACTAGTTAATGTTTCACTACAACAACAATAGTAATATACAGACAGACAGAAGACTAGTTAATGTTTCACTACAACAACAATAGTAATATACAGACCGACAGAAGACTAGTTAATGTTTCACTACAACAACAACAACAGTAATATACAGACAGACAGACAGAAGACTAGTTAATGTTTCACTACAACAGTAATATACAGACAGACAGAAGCCTGTAGTTATATTTTCCTCTCCGTTTTGAAGTTAAGAGCTTTGATAGGACAGGAACTCTTTCTGAGAGAAATGTTTCCAATTACAATCAAACATTTTTGCAAAGCAATTCATACCAAAATGTGCCCTGATCGTTACTTGACACACTGCCATGTGTGTTTTTGGTGGGGCTATGAACGATAATAATTACCACGGTTGCACGGCAACAAACAGCAGAAGAACCGATGACATCACATCTGCTCCGTCAGGCAGAATATATATATATTTTTTTTTTAATTAAGTTATTATTTCCAAAAATCTTAAAGAAATTCAAAGACCTTCAACAGAAGTAATCAAAGTCTGTTAATGACTCATCGTTTGAGTTCTGTAGAAGGTCGGGCTCAACAGCTGAAGAGGAGGACAATGCCATCTAACTCTAAATCACACTAATGACTCATCGTCTGAGTTCTGTAGAAGGTCGGGCTCGCTGAAGAGGAGGACAATGCCATCTAACTATCTAAATCACACTAATGACTCATCGTCTGAGTTCTGTAGAAGGTCGGGCTCGCTGAAGAGGAGGACAATGCCATCTAACTATCTTCCTGTAATCTGCAAATCACACTAATGACTCGTACCTTTAACTGGTACGTTTGTTGTTGTTGATGATGATGATGATGATGACATGTCAGACCGTTGGCTTTGTGTCACACAACTTTTTTGCTTTACAACTGGCAAAACAACAGTATCTCTGAAACATGCTAATCAGAGGTAGCTTTATGGTGCTGTGGTAAACACTGTCAACACCCAGCTACATGCTAATCAGAGGTGGTGCTGTGGTAAACTTCAACACCCAGCTATGGTGCTGTGGTAAACACTGTCAACACCCAGCTACATGCTAATCAGAGGTAGCTTTATGGTGCTGTGGTAAACACTGTCAACACCCAGCTACATGCTAATCAGAGGTAGCTTTATGGTGCTGTGGTAAACACTGTCAACACCCAGCTACATGCTTCATGGTGCTGTGGTAAACACTGTCAACACCCAGCTACATGCTAATCAGAGGTAGCTTTATGGTTCTGTGGTAAACACTGTCAACACCCAGCTACATGCAAATAATCAGGTGATGTGGTAAACACTGTCAACACCCAGCTTGCTAATCAGGTAGCTTTATGGTTCTGTGGTAAACACTGTCAACACCCAGCTACATGCAAATCAGAGGTAGCTTTATGGTTCTGTGGTAAACACTGTCAACACCCAGCTACATGCTAATCAGAGGTAGCTTTATGGTTCTGTGGTAAACACTGTCAACACCCAGCTACATGCTAATCAGAGGTAGCTTTATGGTTCTGTGGTAAACACTGTCAACACCCAGCTACATGCTAATCAGAGGTAGCTTTATGGTGCTATGGAAAACACTGTCAACACCCAGCTACATGCTAATCAGAGGTAGCAACACCCACATGCTAATCATGGTGCTGTCAACACCCAGCTACATGCTAATCAGAGGTAGCTTTATGGTGCTATGGAAAACACTGGCAACACCCAGCTACAAGAAACATGCTAATTATAACCTCTCTGTCCTTCCTGTAATGTCCTGGTGGTGACTGGTTATCAGTGAGGTGTTGCCTTGCATCTTGCCTTGAGGCTTACGCAAACACACACACACACACACACACACACACACACACACACACACACACACACACACACACACACACACACACACACACACACACACACACACACACACACACACACACACACACACACACACACACACACACACACACACACACACACACACACAGGGTGTGACAGGGTGTGTACTAACAGGAAGTGTTTCACAGCCACACCCCCAGTTGTCTCAACACACCCACACGTCCTGGGTATAAGACCAGGCAGCCGAGAACAGAACCTAAAATACACACTTGCCCAGGCATGAAGAACGCACCAGAATACAGAGCGGAGGGATACGGCGTAAGGTTACTCTCTAGATCCTCTGCGAGGCAGGTTGTTGGTGTGTGGAAACAGTGTTAAGAGTTAAGTTGGGGTCTTGGCCCTCCAATGGAGAAAAAGAAAGTGGGGCTTTTGTCTGCCCCCTTCCCCAACCCTGTGAGAGACCCTGTCTAAGCCCACGGCTGTGCCTCAAAGTGTACCAAGGACAGAACCAGGGTTTCAGAAACACAGCTTCGTTTCAGCATCCTCCTCTACAGTATTCAGACAGCCAAGTCTCTCCTCCTTACAAATGGTGTTATCTAGAACCTAAAAGGGTTCTGGTCAAAAGTAGGGAACTATATAGGGAATATCCTGCCATTTGGGACGCAAGGTTTGATCTTAATGGAAGCACACAAAACAATCCACAACAACACAGCTGTAGAGTTCAACCTAACCTACAACACAATCCACTGTCAGACAACACAGCTGTAGAGTTCAACCTAACCTACAACACAATCCACTGTCAGACAACACAGCTGTAGAGTTCAACCTAACCTACAACACAATCCACAACAACACAGCTGTAGAGTTCAACCTAACCTACAACACAATCCACTGTCAGACAACACAGCTGTAGAGTTCAACCTAACCTACAACACAATCCACTGTCAGACAACACAGCTGTAGAGTTCAACCTAACCTACAACACAATCCACTGTCAGACAACACAGCTGTAGAGTTCAACCTAACCTACAACACAATCCACTGTCAGACAACACAGCTGTAGAGTTCAACCTAACCTACAACACAATCCACAACAACACAGCTGTAGAGTTCAACCTAACCTACAACACAATAATAATTTTGCACGCCCAATTTTTCAGTTTTTGATTTGTTAAAAAAGTTTGAAATATCCAATAAATGTCGTTCCACTTCATGATTGTGTCCCACTTGTTGTTGATTCTTCACAAAAAAATACAGTTTTATATCTTTATGTTTGAAGCCTGAAATGTGGCAAAAGGTCGCAAAGTTCAAGGGGGCCGAATACTTTCGCAAGGCACTGTATATCTGTGTACATTATTTACTGAACACTACATTACTAGTGTTGGTTAATTCCTGTCAGGAAACAGCCTCAGGTCGTCCTCACAGAAGGGCAGGAATAAACTGGCATGCTGCTGAGGAGCCTCCTTTCTGTGTGTGTGTGTGTGTGTGTGTGTGTGTGTGTGTGTGTGTGTGTGTGTGTGTGTGTGTGTGTGTGTGTGTGTGTGTGTGTGTGTGTGTGTGTGTGTGTGTGTGTGTGTGTGTGTGTGTGTGTGTGTGTGTGTGTGTGTGTGTGTGTGTGTGTGTGTGTGTGTGTGTCCGCCTGCTTTCGATCAGCTCACTGATCCCTACTATTGCTGCCTGCTTTCCTATACAACACATCTCAATAGAGACCAGCAGTTTACCTTCTAGCCAGCTCCTACTATAAAGAGAGAGAGAGAGAGAGAGAGAGGCTTACGGTACCATGACCCCTGTCCATGTGATACTGAACTCTGTAGATGTCTTTATGATTTACATTCATACACTGGGACAAAGCACCTAGCAGTAGAAAACAGACCACACACACACACACAGTACCCATGTGTTCAGACCTCACTTAAATGTCTTCACAGACCTCACTTAAATGTGTTCAGACCTCACTTAAATGTGTTCACAGACCTCACTTAAATGTGTTCACAGACCTCACTTAAATGTGTTCAGACCTCACTTAAATGTGTTCAGACCTCACTTAAATGTCTTCACAGACCTCACTTAAATGTCTTCACAGACCTCACTTAAATGTGTTCACAGACCTCACTTAAATGTGTTCACAGACCTCACTTAAATGTCTTCACAGACCTCACTTAAATGTCTTCACAGACCTCACTTAAATGTCTTCACAGACCTCACTTAAATGTCTTCACAGACCTCACTTAAATGTGTTCACAGACCTCACTTAAATGTGTTCAGACCTCACTTAAATGTGTTCAGACCTCACTTAAATGTGTTCAGACCTCACTTAAATGTGTTCAGGTCTCACTTAAATGTGTTCAGACCTCACTTAAATGTCTTCACAGACCTCACTTAAATGTGTTCAGGTCTCACTTAAATGTGTTCAGACCTCACTTAAATGTCTTCACAGACCTCACTTAAATGTGTTCAGACCTCACTTAAATGTCTTCACAGACCTCACTTAAATGTGTTCACAGACCTCACTTAAATGTGTTCAGACCTCACTTAAATGTGTTCACAGACCTCACTTAAATGTGTTCACAGACCTCACTTAAATGTGTTCACAGACCTCACTTAAATGTCTTCACAGACCTCACTTAAATGTGTTCACAGACCTCACTTAAATGTCTTCACAGACCTCACTTAAATGTGTTCACAGACCTCACTTAAATGTGTTCACAGACCTCACTTAAATGTGTTCACAGACCTCACTTAAATGTGTTCAGACCTCACTTAAATGTGTTCACAGACCTCACTTAAATGTGTTCACAGACCTCACTTAAATGTGTTCAGACCTCACTTAAATGTGTTCACAGACCTCACTTAAATGTGTTCAGAGACCTCACTTAAATGTGTTCACAGACCTCACTTAAATGTGTTCACAGACCTCACTTAAATGTGTTCACAGACCTCACTTAAATGTCTTCACAGACCTCACTTAAATGTGTTCAGATCTCACTTAAATGTGTTCACAGACCTCACTTAAATGTCTACACAGACCTCACTTAAATGTGTTCAGATCTCACTTAAATGTGTTCACAGACCTCACTTAAATGTCTACACAGACCTCACTTAAATGTGTTCAGATCTCACTTAAATGTATTCACAGACCTCACTTAAATGGACCATGTCGGTCATTTGACAGAAAAGGTGGCATTGGTTTCTGGGCTGATATGTATTCACACAACAGCTCAGTAGTAGAAGCGGTGCTGATTTAGGATCAGTTGTCCCTGTCCGGATCACTTAAAGGTCTGGGCCCATATGTATTCACACAACAGCTCAGTAGTAGAAGCAGTGCTGATTCAGGACCAGTTGTCCCTGTCCGGATCACTTAAAGGGAATGGAATATGTAGCTTGTCTTATTAAGAGGAAAGGTGGTGTGTTTTCTCTGAGGTCTCTGACCCGTTTGAGGTAGAGGGGTTGGGGGTATTCAGCCTGAGAGGAGATTAACATGGTGTTTGGGGGATAGCAGGAACTGACCCGTGTAAAGCCACCGGGACAGGTTTAGTAAAGCAGAGTTTAAGCTGTCAACCTCGGTTTCCCTCCTGAAGGATCACCATGATACACGCAGAGCTCAAATGTGAGGCTGTCTTTATTCATTCTCTCTCTACACCTACAGGTCTCACTCCCTCTACACCTACAGGTCTCACTCCCTCTAAACCTACAGGTCTCACTCCTTCTAAACCTACAGGTCTCACTCCTTCTAAACCTACAGGTCTCACTCCCTCTAAACCTACAGGTCTCACTCCCTCTAAACCTACAGGTCTCACTCCTTCTAAACCTACAGGTCTCACTCCTTCTAAACCTACAGGTCTCACTCCCTCTAAACCTACAGGTCTCACTCCCTCTAAACCTACAGGTCTCACTCACTCCCTCTAAACCTACAGGTCTCACTCCCTCTAAACCTACAGGTCTCACTCCTTCTAAACCTACAGGTCTCACTCCCTCTAAACCTACAGGTCTCACTCCCTCTAAACCTACAGGTCTCACTCCCTCTAAACCTACAGGTCTCACTCCCTCTAAACCTACAGGTCTCACTCCCTCTAAACCTACAGGTCTCACTCCCTCTAAACCTACAGGTCTCACTCCTTCTAAACCTACAGGTCTCACTCCCTCTAAACCTACAGGTCTCACTCCCTCTAAACCTACAGGTCTCACTCCTTCTAAACCTACAGGTCTCACTCCCTCTAAACCTACAGGTCTCACTCCCTCTAAACCTACAGGTCTCACTCCCTCTAAACCTACAGGTCTCACTCCCTCTAAACCTACAGGTCTCACTCCCTCTAAACCTACAGGTCTCACTCCTTCTAAACCTACAGGTCTCACTCCCTCTAAACCTACAGGTCTCACTCCCTCTAAACCTACAGGTCTCACTCCCTCTAAACCTACAGGCCTCACTCCCTCTAAACAAACCTACAGGTCTCACTCCCTCTAAACAAACCTACAGGTCTCACTCCCTCTAAACAAACCTACAGGTCTCACTCCCTCTAAACAAACCTACAGGTCTCACTCCCTCTAAACAAACCTACAGGTCTCACTCCCTCTAAACAAACCTACAGGTCTCACTCCCTCTAAACAAACCTACAGGTCTCACTCCCTCTAAACAAACCTACAGGTCTCACTCCCTCTAAACAAACCTACAGGTCTCACTCCCTCTAAACAAACCTACAGGTCTCACTCCCTCTAAACAAACCTACAGGTCTCACTCCCTCTAAACCTACAGGTCTCACTCCCTCTAAACCTACAGGTCTCACTCCCTCTAAACCTACAGGTCTCACTCCCTCTAAACAAACCTACAGGTCTCACTCCCTCTAAACAAACCTACAGGTCTCACTCCCTCTAAACAAACCTACAGGTCTCACTCCCTCTAAACAAACCTACAGGTCTCATTCCCTCTAAACCTACAGGTCTCATTCCCTCTAAACCTACAGGTCTCACTCCCTCTAAACCTACAGGTCTCACTCCCTCTAAACCTACAGGTCTCACTCCCTCTAAACCTACAAGTCTCACTCCTTCTAAACCTACAGGTCTCACTCCCTCTAAACCTACAGGTCTCATTCCCTACAGGTCTCACTCCTTCTAAACCTACAGGTCTCACTCCTTCTAAACCTACAGGTCTCACTCCTTCTAAACCTACAGGTCTCATTCCCTCTAAACCTACAGGTCTCACTCCTAAACCTACAGGTCTCACTCCCTCTAAACCTACAGGTCTCACTCCTAAACCTACAGGTCTCATTCCCTACAGGTCTCACTCCCTCTAAACCTACAGGTCTCACTCCCTCTAAACCTACAGGTCTCACTCCCTCTAAACCTACAGGTCTCACTCCCTCTAAACCTACAGGTCTCATTCCCTACAGGTCTCACTCCTTCTAAACCTACAGGTCTCATTCCCTACAGGTCTCACTCCTTCTAAACCTACAGGTCTCACTCCTTCTAAACCTACAGGTCTCACTCCCTACAGGTCTCACTCCTTCTAAACCTACAGGTCTCATTCCCTACAGGTCTCACTCCTTCTAAACCTACAGGTCTCACTCCTTCTAAACCTACAGGTCTCACTCCCTCTAAACCTACAGGTCTCACTCCTTCTAAACCTACAGGTCTCATTCCCTACAGGTCTCACTCCTTCTAAACCTACAGGTCTTACTCCCGCTACCCTGCAGCCTCTCAACTGAACCCCAGCAGCCTCTCAACTGATCCCCAGCAGCCTCTCAACTGAACCCCAGCAGCCTCTCAACTAAAACCCAGCAGCCTCTCAACTAAACCCCAGCAGCCTCTCAACTAAACCCCAGCAGCCTCTCAACTAAACCCCAGCAGCCTCTCAACTAAACCCCCAGCATCCTCAACTAAACCCCCAGCAGCCTCTCAACTAAACCCCAGCAGCCTCTCAACTAAACCCCCAGCAGCCTCAACTAAACCCCAGCAGCCTCTCAACTAAACCCCAGCAGCCTCTCAACTGAACCCCAGCAGCCTCTCAACTAAACCCCAGCAGCCTCTCAACTAAACCCCAGCAGCCTCTCAACTAAACCCCAGCAGCCTCTCAACTAAACCCCAGCAGCCTCTCAACTAAACCCCAGCAGCCTCTCAACTGAACCCCAGCAGCCTCTCAACTAAACCCCAGCAGCCTCTCAACTAAACCCCAGCAGCCTCTCAACTGAACCCCAGCAGCCTCTCAACTGAAACCCAGCAGCCTCTCAACTAAACCCCAGCAGCCTCTCAACTGAAACCCAGCAGCCTCTCAACTAAACCCCAGCAGCCTCTCAACTAAACCCCAGCAGCCTCTCAACTGAACCCCAGCAGCCTCTCAACTGAAACCCAGCAGCCTCTCAACTAAACCCCAGCAGCCTCTCAACTAAACCCCAGCAGCCTCTCAACTAAACCCCAGCAGCCTGTCAACTAAACCCCAGCAGCCTCTCAACTGAACCCCGCTGGCCATACAAATGTCTTCTATTTCCCGTGGTCACATTCCAGCATGGAACATTCTAATCCACAGAACAGAATGTTAGAATAGAATGTTAGAATAGAATGCGATTGGTTCTATTCAACGAGAGATATCTGTTATCTCAGGTACAGATAAATACAGACTCTAAAAGCTTGGCAAACCAGTTCAGTACACCAGAGGAGGGTGACACAAACCGATCCAGACAATGGGACCAAGCACCCAGTGGACACACAGATGTTCATGCTGACCGGGTCATTTAACATGCACACACCGACACCCTTTCCACAGTGATAAGACGAGCCAAACCGAGCCGAGCTGAGCTGTACTGAGCTGGCCTGGTTACACATCTGCCATAGCTGCTGGAACCATCTGACAGGAACATATCTGAGGGGTGGCCAGTAAGGACCTTCTACAGCTAATGTTTGTCTATGGAGATCGCATGGCCGTGTGCTCGATTTGATACACCTTTCAGCAACGGTTGTGGCTGAAATAGCCCGAATCCACTCATTTTGAAGGGGGTGTCCACATACTTTTGAATATTTTAGTGCATCTGAAAATAAACGATCAATTGAGGTTAACTGATCATGAAAAAGCACGCAGTCACTTCCTGTATAACTCTGATGATAGAAGTCAACGCGGTAGAAAGGGGAATGTGTCGTTGTGCCTCCGCTCTTCAAGAGGTGATGATATTAAAACCAAATAGTCAAAACATTTATTTAACCAACCCTTGAACAACAGCACGTATTCGTCAGTGGTTTTAGCGGAGCCGGGGGTCTTTCTGCCCCCCCCCCCCCCCCGCAGCAGCCAGACTGAACGCTCTGCACCGTGTTGTGAGGTTGTATTGATAATGGCCTCTATAACCTCAGTCAGGGCTGGCGGAGTTAGCTACTGTAGCACAGTATCATGTGTCACACAGGGACAGAGAGAGAGAGAGAGAGAGACAGAGAGACAGAGAGACAGAGAGAGAGACAGAGACAGAGAGAGAGAGAGAGAGAGAGAGAGAGAGAGAGAGAGAGAGAGAGAGAGAGAGAGAGAGAGAGAGAGAGAGAGAGAGAGAGAGAGAGAGAGAGAGAGAGAGAGAGAGAGAGAGAGAGAGAGAGAGAAATAGAGAGAGAGAGAGAGAGCACAGCTCAACGCTCATCGGCGCACAGATATATTACTCAGAGTCAGAGCTGGAGATATGAAGCTGATTACAATGCCTCAGTATACTGCACACACCCTCAGAATGAGGTCAACTGATGATGGAGGAGAGAGAGAGAGAGAGAGAGAGAGAGAGAGAGAGAGAGAGAGAGAGAGAGAGAGAGAGAGAGAGAGAGAGAGAGAGAGAGAGAGAGAGAGAGAGAGAGAGAGAGAGAGAGAGAGAGAGAGAGAGAGAGAGATGATGAATATGTTTAGCCAGATGCCAGCTCAGGTAGAGTAGAGCAGCGCAACGTACAGAAAGATCAGGCTGAAAATAAAACTAGGGCTCTGGTTTAAAGTAGTGAACTACATAGGGAATAGGGTTCTGGTCTAAAGTAGTGCACTATATAGGGAATAGGGCTCTGGTCTATAGTAGTGTACTATATAGAGAATAGGGCTCTGGTCTAAAGTAGTGCAGTATATAGAGAATAGGGCTCTGGTCTAAAGTAGTGCACTATATAGGGAATAGGGCTCTGGTCTATAGTAGTGCACTATATAGGGAATAGGGCTCTGGTCTATAGTAGTGTACTATATAGGGAATAGGGCTCTGGTCTATAGTAGTGCACTATATAGGGAATAGGGCTCTGGTCTATAGTAGTGCACTATATAGGGAATAGGGCTCTGGTCTATAGTAGTGTACTATATAGAGAATAGGGCTCTGGTCTAAAGTAGTGCACTATATAGAGAATAGGGCTCTGGTCTAAAGTAGTGCACTATATAGGGAATAGGGCTCTGGTCTATAGTAGTGCACTATATAGGGAATAGGGCTCTGGTCTATAGTAGTGCACTATATAGGGAATAGGGCTCTGGTCTATAGTAGTGTACTATATAGAGAATAGGGCTCTGGTCTAAAGTAGTGCACTATATAGGGAATAGGGCTCTGGTCTAAAGTAGTGCACTATATAGGGAATAGGGCTCTGGTCTAAAGTAGTGTACTATATAGAGAATAGGGCTCTGGTCTAAAGTAGTGCACTATATAGGGAATAGGGCTCTGGTCTATAGTAGTGTACTATATAGGGAATAGACCAGAGCCCTATTCCCTATATAGTACACAACTATAGACCAGAGCCCTATTCCCTATGAAGTGCCCTACTTTTGACCAGAGCCCTATTCCCTATGAAGTGCCCTACTTTTGACCAGAGCCCTATGGAACCAGGGTGACATTTGGGACACATCCAGTGTTTCCACAGAGACCATTTCTGCCTGACTCTCCATTTTAGTCAGCGGAGCTCCAATGGAATGTAGTGTGTTCTAATACTTTATCTGCTGTCTGTCTGTCTCTCTCTGCGTCTGTGTCTCTCTCTGCGTGTCTCCGTGTCCCTCTCGCCCTGTCCCTCTCCGTGTCCCTCTCTCCGTGTCCCTCTCCCTGTCTCTCTCCGTGGCCCTCTCCGTCTCTCTCCCCCTCTCTCCGTCTCTCTCCCCCTCTCTCCGTGGCCCTCTCCCTGTCTCTCTCCCAGTCTCTCTGTGTCCCTCTCTGTGTCCCTCTCTGTGTCCCTCTCCGTGTCCCTCTCCATGTCTCTCTCCGTGTCCCTCTCCGTGTCCCTCTCCGTGTCTCTCTCCGTGTCCCTCTCCGTGTCCCTCTCCGTGTCCCTCTCCGTGTCCCTCTCTGTGTCCCTCTCCGTGTCCCTCTCCCTGTCTCTCTCCCTGTGTCCCTCCCTGTGTCCCTCCCTGTGTCCCTCTCCCTGTCCCTCTGTGTCCCTCTCCCTGTCCCTCTCCCTGTCCCTCTCCGTGTCCCTCTCCGTGTCCCTCTCCGTGTCCCTCTCCCTGTCTCTCTCCGTGTCCCTCTCCGTGTCCCTCTCCGTGTCCCTCTCCTTGTCCCTCTCCTTGTCCCTCTCCCTGTCTGTCTCTCCCTCCCTAACACTTGACAAGGTCAAACTGATGCTTAGTAATACACACCTCTTGAAAGTAATCAAGGAGTCTTATAAATCCTGTTCTCCATTAGATCTCTAATGTCGTCAAAACTGTCTCTTCATGGTCAACTGCTGCAGAGTTGAAAGAGAAGAGGGGATGGGGGCCTCTATTGAAATACCAAAACGACAGCTGAAGAGAACAACCAAGCTGACGGAAGACTTTTGAATACCACAGACAATATTTTCATCAGCGATTGACTGATCCGACAAGAGGTGTGATATTTTCTGGGCAGCTCAGCTTTCTACCACGTAATGGAGTCAGGTTGATGTAATGGAGTCCGGTCGGTGTAATGGAGTCAGGTTGACGTAATGGAGTCAGGTTGGCGGAATGGAGTCCGGTTGGTGTAATGGAGTCAGGTTGGTGTAATGGAGTCCGGTTGGTGTAATGGAGTCAGGTTGGTGTAATGGAGTCAGGCTGACTGACGTAATGAAGTCAGGCTGACGTAATGGAGTCCGGTTGGCGTAATGGAGTCAGGTTGACGTAATGGAGTCAGGTTGACGTAATGGAGTCAGGTTGACGTAATGGAGTCAGGTTGGTGTAATGGAGTCCGGTTGGTGTAATGGAGTCAGGCTGACTGACGTAATGGAGTCCGGTTGACGTAATGGAGTCAGGTTGACGTAATGGAGTCAGGTTGACATAATGGAGTCAGGTTGACGTAATGGGTAATGGAGTCAGATTGGTGTAATGGAGTCAGATTGGTGTAATGGAGTCAGGTTGACGTAATGGAGTCAGGTTGACGTAATGGAGTCAGGTTGACGTAATGGAGTCAGGTTGACCAGGTTGACGTAATGGAGTCAGGTTGACGTAATGGAGTCAGGTAGGCGTAAGGAGTCAGGTTGACGTAATGGAGTCAGGTTGACGTAATGGAGTCAGGTTGACGTAATGGAGTCAGGTTGACGTAATGGAGTCAGGTTGACGTAATGGAGTCAGGTCGCTGTAATGGAGTCAGGTCGACGTAATGGAGTCAGGTCGACGTAATGGAGTCAGGTTGACGTAATGGAGTCAGGTAGGCGTAATGGAGTCAGGTTGACGTAATGGAGTCAGGTTGACGTAATGGAGTCAGGTTGACGTAATGGAGTCAGGTTGACGTAATGGAGTCAGGTTGACGTAATGGAGTCCGGTTGACGTAATGGAGTCCGGTTGACGTAATGGAGTCAGGTTGACGTAATGGAGTCAGGTAGGCGTAAGGAGTCAGGTTGACGTAATGGAGTCAGGTTGATGTAATGGAGTCAGGTTGACGTAATGCAGTCAGGTTGACGTAATGCAGTCAGGTTGACGTAATGGAGTCAGGTCGACGTAATGGAGTCAGGTCGCTGTAATGGAGTCAGGTCGACGTAATGGAGTCAGGTCGACGTAATGGAGTCAGGTTGACGTAATGGAGTCAGGTAGGCGTAATGGAGTCAGGTTGACGTAATGGAGTCAGGTAGGCGTAATGGAGTCAGGTAGGCGTAATGGAGTCAGGTTGACGTAATGGAGTCAGGTTGACGTAATGGAGTCAGGTTGACGTAATGGAGTCAGGTTGACGTAATGGAGTCAGGTTGACGTAATGGAGTCAGGTTGACGTAATGGGTAATGGAGTCAGGTTGACGTAATGGAGTCAGGTTGACGTAATGGGTAATGGAGTCAGGTTGACGTAATGGAGTCAGGTTGACATAATGGAGTCAGGTTGACGTAATGGAGTCAGGTTGACGTAATGGAGTCAGGTTGACGTAATGGAGTCAGGTTGACGTAATGGAGTCCGGTTGACGTAATGGAGTCCGGTTGACGTAATGGAGTCCGGTTGACGCAATGGAGTCAGGTTGACGCAATGGAGTCAGGTTGACGTAATGGAGTCAGGTCGCTGTAATGGAGTCAGGTTGGTGTAATGGAGTCAGGTTGGTGTAATGGAGTCAGGTTGACGTAATGGAGTCAGGTTGACGTAATGGAGTCAGGTTGACGTAATGGAGTCAGGTAGGCGTAATGGAGTCAGGTAGGCGTAATGGAGTCAGGTTGACGTAATGGAGTCAGGTTGACGTAATGGAGTCAGGTTGACGTAATGGAGTCAGGTTGACGTAATGGGTAATGGAGTCAGGTTGACGTAATGGAGTCAGGTTGACGTAATGGGTAATGGAGTCAGGTTGACGTAATGGAGTCAGGTTGACGTAATGGAGTCAGGTTGACGTAATGGAGTCCGGTTGACGTAATGGAGTCAGGTTGACGTAATGGAGTCAGGTTGACGTAATGGAGTCAGGTTGACGTAATGGAGTCAGGTTGACGTAATGGAGTCAGGTTGACGTAATGGAGTCAGGTTGACGTAATGGAGTCCGGTTGACGTAATGGAGTCAGGTTGACGCAATGGAGTCAGGTTGACGCAATGGAGTCAGGTTGACGCAATGGAGTCAGGTTGACGTAATGGAGTCAGGTCGCTGTAATGGAGTCAGGTTGGTGTAATGGAGTCAGGTTGGTGTAACGGAGTCAGGTTGACGTAATGGAGTCAGGTTGACGTAATGGAGTCAGGTTGACGTAATGGAGTCAGGTTGACGTAATGGAGTCAGGTTGATGTAATGGAGTCAGGTTGACGTAATGGAGTCGGGTTGACGTAATGGAGTCGGGTTGACGTAATGGAGTCGGGTTGACGTAATGGAGTCGGGTTGACGTAATGGAGTCAGGTTGACGTAATGGAGTCAGGCTGACGTGAGGCAGATGTCATGGTGTTTTGCTCTAGGTAGAGGTGTCTAGGTAGGTGTCTAGACCACAGACCTGGAAACTCTGAGTCCACCCTGTCAACAGCCCTGAGTCCACCCTGTCAACAGCTCTGAGTCCACCCTGTCAACAGCCCTGAGTCCACCCTGTCAACAGCCCTGAGTCCACCCTGTCAACAGCCCTGAGTCCACCCTGTCAACAGCCCTGAGTCCACCCTGTCAACAGCCCTGAGTCCACCCTGTCAACAGCCCTGAGTCCACCCTGTCAACAGCCCTGAGTCCACCCTGTCAACAGCCCTGAGTCCACCCTGTCAACAGCCCTGAGTCCACCCTGTCAACAGCCCTGAGTCCACCCTGTCAACAGCCCTGAGTCCACCCTGTCAACAGCCCTGAGTCCACCCTGTCAACAGCCCTGAGTCCACCCTGTCAACAGCCCTGAGTCCACCCTGTCAACAGCCCTGAGTCCACCCTGTCAACAGCCCCGAGTCCACCCTGTCAACAGCTCTGAGTCCACCCTGTCAACAGCCCTGAGTCCACCCTGTCAACAGCCCTGAGTCCACCCTGTCAACAGCCCTGAGTCCACCCTGTCAACAGCTCTGCTCTGAGTCCACCCTGTCAACAGCTCTGCTCTGAGTCCACCCTGTCAACAGCCCTGCTCTGAGTCCACCCTGTCAACAGCCCTGAGTCCACCCTGTCAACAGCCCTGAGTCCACCCTGTCAACAGCCCTGAGTCCACCCTGTCAACAGCCCTGAGTCCACCCTGTCAACAGCCCTGAGTCCACCCTGTCAACAGCCCTGAGTCCACCCTGTCAACAGCCCTGAGTCCACCCTGTCAACAGCCCTGAGTCCACCCTGTCAACAGCCCTGAGTCCACCCTGTCAACAGCCCTGAGTCCACCCTGTCAACAGCCCTGAGTCCACCCTGTCAACAGCTCTGAGTCCACCCTGTCAACAGCCCTGAGTCCACCCTGTCAACAGCCCTGAGTCCACCCTGTCAACAGCCCTGAGTCCACCCTGTCAACAGCCCTGAGTCCACCCTGTCAACAGCTCTGAGTCCACCCTGTCAACAGCTCTGAGTCCACCCTGTCAACAGCCCTGAGTCCACCCTGTCAACAGCCCTGAGTCCACCCTGTCAACAGCCCTGAGTCCACCCTGTCAACAGCCCTGAGTCCACCCTGTCAACAGCCCTGAGTCCACCCTGTCAACAGCCCTGAGTCCACCCTGTCAACAGCCCTGAGTCCACCCTGTCAACAGCCCTGAGTCCACCCTGTCAACAGCCCTGAGTCCACCCTGTCAACAGCCCTGAGTCCACCCTGTCAACAGCCCTGAGTCCACCCTGTCAACAGCCCTGAGTCCACCCTGTCAACAGCTCTGAGTCCACCCTGTCAACAGCTCTGAGTCCACCCTGTCAACAGCCCTGAGTCCACCCTGTCAACAGCCCTGAGTCCACCCTGTCAACAGCCCTGAGTCCACCCTGTCAACAGCCCTGAGTCCACCCTGTCAACAGCTCTGAGTCCACCCTGTCAACAGCTCTGAGTCCACCCTGTCAACAGCCCTGAGTCCACCCTGTCAACAGCCCTGAGTCCACCCTGTCAACAGCCCTGAGTCCACCCTGTCAACAGCCCTGAGTCCACCCTGTCAACAGCCCTGAGTCCACCCTGTCAACAGCCCTGAGTCCACCCTGTCAACAGCCCTGAGTCCACCCTGTCAACAGCCCTGAGTCCACCCTGTCAACAGCTCTGAGTCCACCCTGTCAACAGCCCTGAGTCCACCCTGTCAACAGCCCTGAGTCCACCCTGTCAACAGCCCTGAGTCCACCCTGTCAACAGCCCTGAGTCCACCCTGTCAACAGCCCTGAGTCCACCCTGTCAACAGCCCTGAGTCCACCCTGTCAACAGCTCTGAGTCCACCCTGTCAACAGCCCTGAGTCCACCCTGTCAACAGCCCTGAGTCCACCCTGTCAACAGCCCTGAGTCCACCCTGTCAACAGCCCTGAGTCCACCCTGTCAACAGCCCTGAGTCCACACTGTCAACAGCCCTGAGTCCACCCTGTCAACAGCTCTGAGTCCACCCTGTCAACAGCCCTGAGTCCACCCTGTCAACAGCCCTGAGTCCACCCTGTCAACAGCCCTGAGTCCACCCTGTCAACAGCTCTGAGTCCACCCTGTCTACAGCCCTGAGTCCACCCTGTCAACAGCCCTGAGTCCACCCTGTCAACAGCTCTGAGTCCACCCTGTCAACGGCCCTGAGTCCACCCTGTCAACAGCCCTGAGTCCACCCTGTCAACAGCCCTGAGTCCACCCTGTCAACAGCTCTGCTCTGAGTCCACCCTGTCAACAGCTCTGCTCTGAGTCCACCCTGTCAACAGCTCTGCTCTGAGTCCACCCTATCAACAGCCCTGAGTCCACCCTGTCAACAGCCCTGAGTCCACCCTGTCAACAGCCCTGAGTCCACCCTGTCAACAGCCCTGAGTCCACCCTGTCAACAGCTCTGAGTCCACCCTGTCAACAGCCCTGAGTCCACCCTGTCAACAGCCCTGAGTCCACCCTGTCAACAGCCCTGAGTCCACCCTGTCAACAGCCCTGAGTCCACCCTGTCAACAGCCCTGAGTCCACCCTGTCAACAGCCCTGAGTCCACCCTGTCAACAGCCCTGAGTCCACCCTGTCAACAGCCCTGAGTCCACCCTGTCAACAGCCCTGAGTCCACCCTGTCAACAGCTCTGAGTCCACCCTGTCAACAGCCCTGAGTCCACCCTGTCAACAGCCCTGAGTCCACCCTGTCAACAGCCCTGAGTCCACCCTGTCAACAGCCCTGAGTCCACCCTGTCAACAGCCCTGAGTCCACCCTGTCAACAGCCCTGAGTCCACCCTGTCAACAGCCCTGAGTCCACCCTGTCAACAGCCCTGAGTCCACCCTGTCAACAGCCCTGAGTCCACCCTGTCAACAGCTCTGCTCTGAGTCCACCCTGTCAACAGCCCTGCTCTGAGTCCACCCTGTCAACAGCCCTGAGTCCACCCTGTCAACAGCTCTGCTCTGAGTCCACCCTGTCAACAGCTCTGAGTCCACCCTGTCAACAGCCCTGAGTCCACCCTGTCAACAGCCCTGAGTCCACCCTGTCAACAGCCCTGAGTCCACCCTGTCAACAGCCCTGAGTCCACCCTGTCAACAGCCCTGAATCCACCCTGTCATAGACTGGACTGTCTGCCTGAACCTTCAGGTCACGTGATTGGCCAAATGGACTTGGACATAAAAGGATAAAACCAGCACAGACGCCCTTTGCAGTTCAATTCATGGCCAAAGCCGAGCGAAGGTTGCAAAGGGACTGTAACAATAACGTGACACAGTACGGGCGTTAACCCAGGGACGCCATCACGTCACCGACCACACCATCTGCTCTACATCACTACACCGACGGTTAACTATGTTGTGAGGGTTGGAGAGAATTAGATTTACATGATGTTTAAAACTAAAAGGCTTATAAGGGGATAAAACACGTGTGGCCCTAGTAACAACTCATTTACATGCCTCATCCAACAGCCAATCAGGAAAAAAAAGCCAAAATGGCACCTGGTATACCAGCCAGAAATGCAGAAGAAGAGTTGTGTACATTTTTCACTTCCTCTGTTTTGGATATATCTGATAAACAACACCTAACCAACATCTCCAACACACCTTTCAACCAAACGACCTATTCCCACAGCTTTGGTCAGCTTTGTACATCTTCACCACTACTGAGTGGCCATGCCGGCTCCGACTGACTCACTGAGCAGCCTGGCTCTTTGACTCACAGATCCAACATGGCCGCCCGGGACAGCAGTTGCAAGACCAAGCATGTCAGGTTTAGGGATGAGTCATCTGGGTCAGGAGGGGTCAGGTGATGCCCCTAGGTCATGAGGGATGAGTGATCTGGGTCAGGACGGGTCAGGTGATGCCCCTAGGTCATGAGGGATGAGTGATCTGGGTCAGGTGATGCCCCTAGGTCATGGGGGATGAGTGATCTGGGTCAGGACAGGTCAGGTGATGCCCATAGGTCATGAGGGATGAGTGATCTGGGTCAGGAGGTGTCAGGTGATGCCCCTAGGTCATGAGGGATGAGTGATCTGGGTCAGGAGGGGCCAGGCCCCTAGGTCATGAGGGATGAGTGATCTGGGTCAGGATGGGGCCAGGCCCCTAGGTCATGAGGGATGAGTGATCTGGGTCAGGTGATGCCCCTAGGTCATGAGGGATGAGTGATCTGGGTCAGGAGGGGTCAGGTGATGCCCCTAGGTCATGAGGGATGAGTGATCTGGGTCAGGTGATGCCCCTAGGTCATGAGGGATGAGTGATCTGGGTCAGGAGGGGTCAGGCCCCTAGGTCATGAGGGATGAGTGATCTGGGTCAGGAGGGGTCAGGTGATGCCCCTAGGTCATGAGGGATGAGTGATCTGGGTCAGGTGATGCCCCTAGGTCATGAGGGATGAGTGTTCTGGGTCAGGAGGGGTCCAGGACGGGGTCAGGCCCCTAGGTCATGAGGGATGAGTGATCTGGGTCAGGAGGGGTCAGGACGGGATCAGTCCCCTAGGTCTTGAAATGAAGTCAATAACCCAAGAAGAAGAATACGAGGAACAGAAGTCTTTTTTTTTGCTTACTTGATGAAAACACGATCTTATTCCCCGTGTCAGGAAGTTACGAGCGGCTGGAAAACCTCATACATCTGGCTGCTCTTAGAGATTTCTTCATTTGAGAAGTCTCTCTATATCATATCCACTTAAAAACATTGCCAGAGATGTTATGTCTGTTGCAATGAGGAGTGTGTGCTGCCAAGTGATATTGAGGAGTGTTATGACAATTGTCGCAACGAAGCCAATTATTTTCTAGACATGTTTTACGATAAATGCCTATATAATGCAATATATTCTCCAACAGCAGGATCATCAGTTGTTTGGGTCCTGTCTTCTCTCTTCCTAACGAGCCTGTAGATGTCTAGAATATAGAAACCTCACTGCTTGACTGCAATTATACGTATTCACTATTTAGCAATAAATTAAAAAAATGAACTGACGTATCAATGTGTGACCACATCTGGAAACCATACAGTCACAGAGAAAACAATACAGTCACAGAGAAAACAATACAGTCACAGAGAAAACAATACAGTCACAGAGAAAACAACAGTCACAGAGAAAACAATACAGTCACAGAGAAAACAATACAGTCACAGAGAAAACAAAACAGTCAGAAAAAACAACAGAGTCACAGAGAAAACAATACAGTCACAGAGAAAACAATACAGTCAGAAAAAACAACAGTCACAGAGAAAACAATACAGTCACAGAGAAAACAATACAGTCACAGAGAAAACAATACAGTCACAGAGAAAACAATACAGTCACAGAGAAAACAATACAGTCACAGAGAAAACAAAGTCACAGAGAAAACAATACAGTCAGAAAAAACAACAGTCACAGAGAAAACAATACAGTCAGAAAAAACAATACAGTCACAGAGAAAACAATACAGTCAGAAAAAACAACCGTCAGAGAAAACAATACAGTCACAGAGAAAACAATACAGTCACAGAGAAAACAATACAGTCACAAAAAACAACAGTCACAGAGAAAACAATACAGTCACAGAGAAAACAATACAATTAGAGAGAAAACAATACAGTCACAGAGAAAACAATACAGTCAGAGAGAAAACAATACAGTCACAGAGAAAACAATACAGTCACAGAGAAAACAATAAAGTCAGAGAAAACAATACAGTCACGGAGAAAACAATACAGTCACAGAGAAAACAATACAGTCACAGAGAAAACAATACAGTCACAGAGAAAACAACAGTCACAGAGAAAACAATACAGTCACAGAGAAAACAATACAGTCAGAGAGAAAACAATACAGTCACAGAGAAAACAATACAGTCACAGAGAAAACAATACAGTTAGAAAAAACAACAGAGTCACAGAGAAAACAATACAGTCACAGAGAAAACAATACAGTCACAGATAAAACAATACAGTCAGAAAAAACAACAGTCACAGAGAAAACAATACAGTCAGAAAAAACAACAGTCACAGAGAAAACAATAGTCAGAAAAAACAACAGTCACAGAGAAAACAATACAGTCACAGAGAAAACAATACAGTCACAGAGAAAACAATACAGTCACAGAGAAAACAATACAGTCACAGAGAAAACAATACAGTCACAGAGAAAACAATACAGTCACAGAGAAAACAAAGTCACAGAGAAAACAATACAGTCAGAAAAAACAACAACAGTCACAGAGAAAACAATACAGTCACAGAGAAAACAATACAGTCACAGAGAAAACAATACAGTCACAGAGAAAACAATACAGTCACAGAGAAAACAAAGTCACAGAGAAAACAATACAGTCAGAAAAAACAACAGTCACAGAGAAAACAATACAGTCAGAAAAAACAACAGTCACAGAGAAAACAATACAGTCAGAAAAAACAACAGTCACAGAGAAAACAATACAGTCACAGAGAAAACAATACAGTCACAGAGAAAACAATACAGTCAGAGAAAACAATACAGTCACAGAGAAAACAATACAGTCACAGAGAAAACAATACAGTCACAGAGAAAACAATACAGTCACAAAAAACAACAGTCACAGAGAAAACAATACAGTCACAGAGAAAACAATACAATTAGAGAGAAAACAATACAGTCACAGAGAAAACAATACAGTCAGAGAGAAAACAATACAGTCACAGAGAAAACAATACAGTCACAGAGAAAACAATAAAGTCACAGAGAAAACAATACAGTCACGGAGAAAACAATACAGTCACAGAGAAAACAATACAGTCACAGAGAAAACAATACAGTCACAGAGAAAACAATACAGTCACAGAGAAAACAATACAGTCAGAAAAAACAACAGAGTCACAGAGAAAACAATACAGTCACAGAGAAAACAATACAGTCAGAAAAAACAAGTCACAGAGAAAACAATACAGTCAGAAAAAACAACAGTCACAGAGAAAACAATAGTCAGAAAAAACAACAGTCACAGAGAAAACAATACAGTCACAGAAAACAATACAGTCACAGAGAAAACAATACAGTCACAAAAAACAACAGTCACAGAGAAAACAACAGTCACAGAGAAAACAATACAGTCACAGAGAAAACAATACAATTAGAGAGAAAACAATACAGTCACAGAGAAAACAATACAGTCACAGAGAAAACAATAAAGTCACAGAGAAAACAGTACAGGCACGGAGAAAACAATACAGTCACAGAGAAAACAATACAGTCACAGAGAAAACAATACAGTCACAGAGAAAACAATACAGTCAGAGAGAAAACAATACAGTCAGAGAGAAAACAATACAGTTAGAAAAAACAACAGAGTCACAGAGAAAACAATACAGTCACAGAGAAAACAATACAGTCACAGAGAAAACAATACAGTTAGAAAAAACAACAGAGTCACAGAGAAAACAATACAGTCACAGAGAAAACAATACAGTCACAGAGAAAACAATACAGTCAGAAAAAACAACAGTCACAGAGAAAACAATACAGTCAGAAAAAACAACAGTCACAGAGAAAACAATAGTCAGAAAAAACAACAGTCACAGAGAAAACAATACAGTCACAGAGAAAACAATACAGTCACAGAGAAAACAATACAGTCACAGAGAAAACAAAACAGTCAGAAAAAACAACAGAGTCACAGAGAAAACAATACAGTCACAGAGAAAACAATACAGTCAGAAAAAACAACAACAGTCACAGAGAAAACAATACAGTCACAGAGAAAACAATACAGTCACAGAGAAAACAATACAGTCACAGAGAAAACAATACAGTCACAGAGAAAACAATAAAGTCACAGAGAAAACAATACAGTCAGAAAAAACAACAGTCACAGAGAAAACAATACAGTCAGAAAAAACAACAGTCACAGAGAAAACAATACAGTCAGAAAAAACAACAGTCACAGAGAAAACAATACAGTCACAGAGAAAACAATACAGTCACAGAGAAAACAATACAGTCAGAAAAAACAACAGTCAGAGAAAACAATACAGTCACAGAGAAAACAATACAGTCACAGAGAAAACAATACAGTCACAAAAAACAACAGTCACAGAGAAAACAATACAGTCACAGAGAAAACAATACAATTAGAGAGAAAACAATACAGTCACAGAGAAAACAATACAGTCAGAGAGAAAACAATACAGTCACAGAGAAAACAATACAGTCACAGAGAAAACAATAAAGTCACAGAGAAAACAATACAGTCACGGAGAAAACAATACAGTCACAGAGAAAACAATACAGTCACAGAGAAAACAATACAGTCACAGAGAAAACAATACAGTCACAGAGAAAACAATACAGTCAGAAAAAACAACAGAGTCACAGAGAAAACAATACAGTCACAGAGAAAACAATACAGTCAGAAAAAACAACAGTCACAGAGAAAACAATACAGTCAGAAAAAACAACAGTCACAGAGAAAACAATAGTCAGAAAAAACAACAGTCACAGAGAAAACAATACAGTCACAGAAAACAATACAGTCACAGAGAAAACAATACAGTCACAAAAAACAACAGTCACAGAGAAAACAACAGTCACAGAGAAAACAATACAGTCACAGAGAAAACAATACAATTAGAGAGAAAACAATACAGTCACAGAGAAAACAATACAGTCACAGAGAAAACAATAAAGTCACAGAGAAAACAGTACAGGCACGGAGAAAACAATACAGTCACAGAGAAAACAATACAGTCACAGAGAAAACAATACAGTCACAGAGAAAACAATACAGTCACAGAGAAAACAATACAGTCAGAGAGAAAACAATACAGTCAGAGAGAAAACAATACAGTTAGAAAAAACAACAGAGTCACAGAGAAAACAATACAGTCACAGAGAAAACAATACAGTCACAGAGAAAACAATACAGTTAGAAAAAACAACAGAGTCACAGAGAAAACAATACAGTCACAGAGAAAACAATACAGTCACAGAGAAAACAATACAGTCAGAAAAAACAACAGTCACAGAGAAAACAATACAGTCAGAAAAAACAACAGTCACAGAGAAAACAATAGTCAGAAAAAACAACAGTCACAGAGAAAACAATACAGTCACAGAGAAAACAATACAGTCACAGAGAAAACAATACAGTCACAGAGAAAACAATACAGTCACAGAGAAAACAAAACAGTCAGAAAAAACAACAGAGTCACAGAGAAAACAATACAGTCACAGAGAAAACAATACAGTCAGAAAAAACAACAACAGTCACAGAGAAAACAATACAGTCACAGAGAAAACAACAGTCACAGAGAAAACAATACAGTCACAGAGAAAACAATACAGTCACAGAGAAAACAATACAGTCACAGAGAAAACAATAAAGTCACAGAGAAAACAATACAGTCAGAAAAAACAACAGTCACAGAGAAAACAATACAGTCAGAAAAAACAACAGTCACAGAGAAAACAATACAGTCAGAAAAAACAACAGTCACAGAGAAAACAATACAGTCACAGAGAAAACAATACAGTCACAGAGAAAACAATACAGTCAGAAAAAACAACAGTCAGAGAAAACAATACAGTCACAGAGAAAACAATACAGTCACAGAGAAAACAATACAGTCACAAAGAACAACAGTCACAGAGAAAACAATACAGTCACAGAGAAAACAATACAGTCACAGAGAAAACAATACAGTCACAGAGAAAACAATACAGTCAGAGAGAAAACAATACAGTCACAGAGAAAACAATACAGTCACAGAGAAAACAATAAAGTCACAGAGAAAACAATACAGTCACGGAGAAAACAATACAGTCACAGTGAAAACAATACAGTCACAGAGAAAACAATACAGTCACAGAGAAAACAATACAGTCACAGAGAAAACAATACAGTCAGAAAAAACAACAGAGTCACAGAGAAAACAATACAGTCACAGAGAAAACAATACAGTCAGAAAAAACAACAGTCACAGAGAAAACAATACAGTCAGAAAAAACAACAGTCACAGAGAAAACAATAGTCAGAAAAAACAACAGTCACAGAGAAAACAATACAGTCACAGAGAAAACAATACAGTCACAGAGAAAACAATACAGTCACAGAGAAAACAATACAGTCACAGAGAAAACAATACAGTCACAGAGAAAACAATACAGTCAGAGAGAAAACAATACAGTCAGAGAGAAAACAATACAGTCACAGAGAAAACAATACAGTCACAGAGAAAACAATACAGTCAGAAAAAACTACAGAGTCACAGAGAAAACAATACAGTCAGAAAAAACAACAGTCACAGAGAAAACAATACAGTCACGGAGAAAACAATACAGTCACGGAGAAAACAATACAGTCACGGAGAAAACAATACAGTCACACAGAAAACAATACAGTCACAGAGAAAACAATACAGTCAGAGAAATCAATACAGTCACAGAGAAATCAATAGTCACAGAGAAAACAATACAGTCAGAGAGAAAACAATACAGTCACAGAGAAAACAATACAGTCAGAGAGAAAACAATACAGTCACAGAGAAAACAATACAGTCACAGAGAAAACAATAGTCACAGAGAAAACAATACAGTCACAGAGAAAACAATACAGTCAGAGAGAAAACAATACAGTCACAGAGAAAACAATACAGTCACAGAGAAAACAATACAGTCACGGAGAAAACAATACAGTCACAGAGAAAACAATACAGTCACAGAGAAAACAATACAGTCACAGAGAAAACAATAGTCACAGAGAAAACAATACAGTCAGAGAGAAAACAATACAGTCAGAGAGAAAACAATACAGTCACAGAGAAAACAATACAGTCAGAAAAAAACAACACAGTCACAGAGAAAACAATGCAGTCACAGAGAAAACAATACAGTCACAGAGAAAACAATACAGTCACAGAGAAAACAATACAGTCACAGAGAAAACAATACAGTCACAGAGAAAACAATAGTCACAGAGAAAACAATACAGTCAGAGAGAAAACAATACAGTCAGAGAGAAAACAATACAGTCACAGAGAAAACAATACAGTCAGAAAAAAACAACACAGTCACAGAGAAAACAATGCAGTCACAGAGAAAACAATACAGTCACAGAGAAAACAATACAGTCAGAGAAACGTGTTGAACTTCTCCACACTGACAGAGTAAAGAAATGTTCATACGTCACGTCAACCAATATCAGCTTTACTCACAAATCTCACATTTCTGTCCACATTAAAACAGGGATTTCAATGCCTTCAGATGTGTCTCTGTTCACAGCAGTGAGTCAAATACAGCTCTGGGTCTCTCTGTCTGGGTGTTGGGGGGCGTGAAGAGCAGCGATAGCTTCGACACATACTCAATCACGCACACACACACAAATACAACACACACTCATACAACACACACACACACACACACACACACACACACACACACACACACACACACACACACACACACACACACACACACACACACACACACACACACACACACACACACACACACACACACACACACACACACACACACACACACACACACACACACACACCCTTTGTCTCTAAGTAGGAGCATTGGGGGAGTGATAGCTTGGTGTGTGCATGGTCATGAATGATGATGTATAGTCAAATCAAACCCCGAGACAGAACAACACCTTAGAGAATCACACGCCCCCTCTACTGCGTTAGGAAGACTGTCTGTTAACACACGCCCCCTCTACTGCGTTAGGAAGACTGTCTGTTAACACACGCCCCCTCTACTGCGTTAGGAAGACGTCTGTTAACACACGCCCCCTCTACTGCGTTAGGAAGACTGTCTGTTAACACACGCCCCCTCTACTGCGTTAGGAAGACTGTCTGTTAACACACGCCCCCTCTACTGCGTTAGGAAGACTGTCTGTTAACACACGCCCCCTCTACTGCGTTAGGAAGACTGTCTGTTAACACACGCCCCCTCTACTGCGTTAGGAAGACTGTCTGTTAACACACGCCCCCTCTACTGCGTTAGGAAGACGTCTGTTAACACACGCCCCCTCTACTGCGTTAGGAAGACTGTCTGTTTACACACGCCCCCTCTACTGCGTTAGGAAGACTGTCTGTTAACACACGCCCCCTCTACTGCGTTAGGAAGACTGTCTGTTAACACACGCCCCTCTACTGCGTTAGGAAGACTGTCTGTTAACACACGCCCCTCTACTGCGTTAGGAAGACTGTCTGTTAACACACGCCCCCTCTACTGCGTTAGGAAGACGTCTGTTAACACACGCCCCTCTACTGCGTTAGGAAGACTGTCTGTTTACACACGCCCCCTCTACTGCGTTAGGAAGACTGTCTGTTTACACACGCCCCCCTCTACTGCGTTAGGAAGACTGTCTGTTAACACACGCCCCCTCTACTGCTTTAGGAAAACTGTCTGTTAACACACGCCCCCCCTCTACTGTATATAGCCCCAATGTGGGGCTATATACAGGAAGTACCAGATCAATGTGGAGCTATATACAGGAAGTTCCAGATCAATGTGGAGCTATATACAGGAAGTACCAGATCAATGTGGAGCTATATACAGGAAGTTCCAGATCAATGTGGAGCTATATACAGGAAGTACCAGATCAATGTGGAGCTATATACAGGAAGTACCATATCAATGTGGAGCTATATACAGGAAGTACCATATCAATGTGGAGCTATATACAGGAAGTACCTTATCAATGTGGAGCTATATACAGGAAGTACAAGATTAATATGGAGCTATATACAGGAAGTACAAGATTAATATGGAGCTATATACAGGAAGTACAAGATTAATATGGAGCTATATACAGGAAGTACCAGATTAATATGGAGCTATATACAGGAAGTACCAGATTAATATGGAGCTATATACAGGAAGTACAAGATTAATATGGAGCTATATACAGGAAGTACCAGATTAATATGGAGCTATATACAGGAAGTACCAGATTAATATGGAGCTATATACAGGAAGTACAAGATTAATATGGAGCTATATACAGGAAGTACAAGATTAATATGGAGCTATATACAGGAAGTACAAGATTAATATGGAGCTATATACAGGAAGTACAAGATTAATATGGAGCTATATACAGGAAGTACAAGATTAATATGGAGCTATATACAGGAAGTACAAGATTAATATGGAGCTATATACAGGAAGTACAAGATTAATATGGAGCTATATACAGGAAGTACCAGATTAATATGGAGCTATATACAGGAAGTACCAGATTAATATGGAGCTATATACAGGAAGTACCAGATTAATATGGAGCTATATACAGGAAGTACCAGATTAATATGGAGCTATATACAGGAAATTCCAGATCAATGTGGAGCTATATACAGGAAGTTCCAGATCAATGTGGAGCTATATACAGGAAGTACCATATCAATGTGGAGCTATATACAGGAAGTACCATATCAATGTGGAGCTATATACAGGAAGTACCATATCAATGTGGAGCTATATACAGGAAGTACCTTATCAATGTGGAGCTATATACAGGAAGTACCTTATCAATGTGGAGCTATATACAGGAAGTACCTTATCAATGTGGAGCTATATACAGGAAGTACCATATCAATATGGAGCTATATACAGGACGTACCAGAATAATATGGAGCTATATACAGGACGTACAAGATTAATATGGAGCTATATACAGGAAGTACAAGATTAATATGGAGCTATATACAGGAAGTACAAGATTAATATGGAGCTATATACAGGAAGTACAAGATTAATATGGAGCTATATACAGGAAGTACAAGATTAATATGGAGCTATATACAGGAAGTACAAGATTAATATGGAGCTATATACAGGAAGTACAAGATTAATATGGAGCTATATACAGGAAGTACAAGATTAATATGGAGCTATATACAGGAAGTACAAGATTAATATGGAGCTATATACAGGAAGTACCAGATTAATATGGAGCTATATACAGGAAGTACCAGATTAATATGGAGCTATATACAGGAAGTACAAGATTAATATGGAGCTATATACAGGAAGTACCAGATTAATATGGAGCTATATACAGGAAGTACCAGATTAATATGGAGCTATATACAGGAAGTACAAGATTAATATGGAGCTATATACAGGAAGTACAAGATTAATATGGAGCTATATACAGGAAGTACAAGATTAATATGGAGCTATATACAGGAAGTACAAGATTAATATGGAGCTATATACAGGAAGTACAAGATTAATATGGAGCTATATACAGGAAGTACAAGATTAATATGGAGCTATATACAGGAAGTACCAGATTAATATGGAGCTATATACAGGAAGTACCAGATTAATATGGAGCTATATACAGGAAGTACAAGATTAATATGGAGCTATATACAGGAAGTACCAGATTAATATGGAGCTATATACAGGAAGTACCAGATTAATATGGAGCTATATACAGGAAGTACCAGATTAATATGGAGCTATATACAGGACGTACCAGATTAATATGGAGCTATATACAGGACGTACCAGATTAATATGGAGCTATATACAGGAAGTACCAGATTAATATGGAGCTATATACAGGAAGTACCAGATTAATATGGAGCTATATACAGGACGTACCAGATCAATGAGCAGAGGTACAAGGTACTTGAGGTAGATATGTACATGAAGGAGGGTAAAGTGACTAGACATCAGGATAGATAATAACAAGAGTCAAATAAAGAACAGTGAGTGTGTATCTATCTATCTAATTATATATATATATATATATATATATATATATATATATATATATATATATATATATATATATATATATATATATATATATATATATATACACACAGTATATCATAAAAGTGAGTACACCCCTCACATTTTTGTAAATATTTGAGTATATCTTTTCATGTGACAACACTGAAGAAATGCCACTTTGCTACAATGTAAAGTAGTGAGTGTACAGCTTGTATAACAGTGTACATTTTCTGTCAACTCAAAATAACTCAGCCATTAATGTCTAAACCGCTGGCAACAAAAGTGAGTACACCGCTAAGTGAAAATGTCCAAATTGGGCCCAATTAGCCTGTTTCCCTTCCCGGTGTCATGTGACTCGTTAGTGTTTCAAGGTCACAGGTGTGAATGGGGAGCAGGTGTGTTAAATGTGGTGTCATCGCTCTCACACTCCCTCATACTGACTGGTCACTGGAAGTTCAACATGGCACCTCATGGCAAAGAACTCTCTTGAGGATCTGAAAAAAATGATTGTTGCTCTACATAAAGATGGCCTGGACTATAAGAAGATTGCCAAGACCCTGAAACTGAGCTGCAGCACGGTGGCCAAGACCATACAGCGGTTTAACTGGACAGGTTCCACT
>NW_025746188.1:0-45000 GCF_021184085.1 Oncorhynchus gorbuscha | reverse complement strand
CCCCTCTTCCTCACTTCCTTCCAGCCTTCCCTCTCTCCCAGATATGAGGAGAGGAAGCAATAGAATGCCCAGCTACCCTCCCCCTCCTCTTCCTCACTTCCTTCCAGCCTTCCCTCTCTCCCAGATGTGAGGAGAGGAAGCAATAGAATGCCCAGCTACCCCCCCTCCTCTTCCTCACTTCCTTCCAGCCTTCCCTCTCTCCCAGATGTGAGGAGAGGAAGCAATAGAATGCCCAGCCACCCCCCCACCTCCTCTTGCTCACTTCCTTCCAGCCTTCCCTCTCTCCCAGATGTGAGGAGAGGAAGCAATAGAATGCCCAGCTACCCCTCCTCCCCCTCCTCTTCCTCACTTCCTGCCCAGCTGAAAGAGAAGTGAAAAACACACCAGGTTGAGAAAGTGGGCGTGTCAGTGCTTGACAGAGGGAACGGGTTCTATGTGTGTGTGTGTGTGTGTGTGTGTGTTGGCAGGAAGTGCTGGCTGTTTGTGATTAGGGGGCACGATCCCTCCTTCCCCCCTCGGTCCCCCGCGGTGGCGGAAACCTGATATCTGTGGCTAATAAACCACTAGCAGCGCTCGAATAGAGAGGGTGTGTGTGTGTGTGTTGGGGAGGTGTGTGTGTGATGGGGGAGGTGTGTGTGTGTGTGTGATGGGAGAGGTGTGTGTGTGTGTGTGTGATGGGAGAGGTGTGTGTGATGGGGGAGGTGTGTGTGTGTGTGTGTGATGGGAGAGGTGTGTGTGTGTGTGTGTTGGGAGAGGTGTGTGTGTGTGTGTGTGTGTGTGTGTGTGTGTGTGTGTGTGTGTGTGTGTGTGTGTGTGTGTGTGTGTGTGTGTGTGTGTGTGTGTGTGTGTGTGTGTGTGTGTGTGTGTGTTGGGAGAGGTGTGTGTGTGTGGAGGGGGTTAGACAACTGTTTCTCATCTTCAAATAGACCTGTGGTGGGTGGAGAATGGCTTAGTGCTTGTTTGAGAGTGTGTGTGATAGTGTGTGTGTTGCGTCACTGTGTGTGTGTTTGTTTGTGTGTGTGTGTGTGTGTGTGTTTGCGTGTGTGTGTGTGTTTGCGTGTGTGTGTGTGGTTGCGTCACTGTGTGTGTGTTTGCGTGTGTGTGTGTGTGTGTGTGTGTGTGTGTGTGTGTGTGTGTGTGTGTGTGTGTGTGTGTGTGTGTGTGTGTGTGTGTGTGTGTGTGTGTGTGTGTGTGTGTGTGTGTGTGTGTGTGTGTGTGTGTGTGCGCGTGTCAGGTCTCTTCCGTTCGTTCAGTCAGAACCCATTGGCACCAGCAGAGATGACAGGGCTCCACATGTGCAATCATCACCCTGGCCCTAACACCAGCACCCCCCCCCCCCACACACACACACACTTGTCATCTTCTCTCACTGAGCTCCATGTCAGACCCAAAAGACAGAAGGCAACAGACTCCCAGTTGGTTCTCCTTTTAAGGCAACACGCCAGTCTAATGCCAATCTAACACCAATCTAACACCAATCTAACGCCAGTCTAATGCCAATCTAACACCAGTCTAATGCCAATCTAACACCAATCTAATGCCAGTCTAATGCCAGTCTAATGCCAGTCTAACGCCAGTCTAACGCCAGTCTAATGCCAGTCTAACGCCAGTCTAATGCCAGTCTAACGCCAGTCTAACGCCAGTCTAACGCCAGTCTAACGCCAGTCTAACGCCAGTCTAACACAGACCTCAGTGTGTCAACACGCCAGTCTAATGCCAGTCTAACGCCAGTCTAATACCAGTCTAACACCAGTCTAATGCCAATCTAATGCCAGTCTAACGCCAGTCTAACGCCAGTCTAACGCCAGTCTAACACCAGTCTAATGCCAGTCTAATGCCAGTCTAATGCCAGTCTAATGCCAGTCTAATGCCAGTCTAACGCCAGTCTAACGCCAGTCTAACGCCAGTCTAACGCCAGTCTAATGCCAGTCTAATGCCAGTCTAACGCCAGTCTAATGCCAGTCTAATGCCAGTCTAATGCCAGTCTAATGCCAGTCTAATGCCAGTCTAACGCCAGTCTAATGCCAGTCTAATGCCAGTCTAATGCCAGTCTAACGCCAGTCTAATGCCAGTCTAACGCCAGTCTAACGCCAGTCTAACGCCAGTCTAACGCCAGTCTAACGCCAGTCTAACGCCAGTCTAACGCCAGTCTAACACCAGTCTAACGCCAGTCTAACACAGACCTCAGTGTGTCAACACGCCAGTCTAATGCCAGTCTAACGCCAGTCTAACGCCAGTCTAACGCCAGTCTAACACCAGTCTAACGCCAGTCTAACGCCAGTCTAATGCCAGTCTAATGCCAGTCTAATGCCAGTCTAACGCCAGTCTAACGCCAGTCTAACGCCAGTCTAACGCCAGTCTAACGCCAGTCTAATGCCAGTCTAATGCCAGTCTAATGCCAGTCTAATGCCAGTCTAACGCCAGTCTAACGCCAGTCTAACGCCAGTCTAACGCCAGTCTAACACAGACCTCAGTGTGTCAACATGCCAGTCTAATGCCAGTCTAACGCCAGTCTAACGCCAGTCTAACACCAGTCTAACGCCAGTCTAATGCCAGTCTAATGCCAGTCTAATGCCAGTCTAACACCAGTCTAACACCAGTCTAACGCCAGTCTAACGCCAGTCTAACGCCAGTCTAATGCCAGTCTAACACCAGTCTAACGCCAGTCTAACGCCAGTCTAACGCCAGTCTAACGCCAGTCTAACGCCAGTCTAACGCCAGTCTAATGCCAGTGTAATGCCAGTCTAATGCCAGTCTAATGCCAGTCTAATGCCAGTCTAATGCCAGTCTAATGCCAGTCTAATGCCAGTCTAATGCCAGTCTAATGCCAGTCTAATACCAGTCTAACACCAGTCTAATGCCAGTCTAACGCCAGTCTAATGCCAGTCTAACGCCAGTCTAACGCCAGTCTAACACAGACCTCAGTGTGTCAACACGCCAGTCTAATGCCAGTCTAACGCCAGTCTAATACCCGTCTAACACCAGTCTAACGCCAGTCTAACGCCAGTCTAACGCCAGTCTAACGCCAGTCTAACGCCAGTCTAACGCCAGTCTAATGCCAGTCTAACGCCAGTCTAACGCCAGTCTAACGCCAGTCTAACGCCAGTCTAACGCCAGTCTAACGCCAGTCTAACGCCAGTCTAATGCCAGTCTAATGCCAGTCTAACGCCAGTCTAACGCCAGTCTAACGCCAGTCTAACGCCAGTCTAACACAGACCTCAGTGTGTCAACACGCCAGTCTAATGCCAGTCTAACGCCAGTCTAACGCCAGTCTAACGCCAGTCTAATGCCAGTCTAATGCCAGTCTAACACCAGTCTAACACCAGTCTAACGCCAGTCTAATGCCAGTCTAATGCCAGTCTAACGCCAGTCTAACACCAGTCTAACGCCAGTCTAATGCCAGTCTAATGCCAGTCTAACACCAGTCTAACACCAGTCTAACGCCAGTCTAATGCCAGTCTAACACCAGTCTAACGCCAGTCTAACGCCAGTCTAACGCCAGTCTAACGCCAGTCTAACGCCAGTCTAACGCCAGTCTAACACCAGTCTAACACCAGTCTAACGCCAATCTAATGCCAGTCTAACGCCAGTCTAACGCCAGTCTAACACCAGTCTAACACCAGTCTAACGCCAGTCTAATGCCAGTGTAATACCAGTCTAATGCCAGTCTAATGCCAGTCTAATGCCAGTCTAATGCCAGTCTAATACCAGTCTAACACCAGTCTAATGCCAGTCTAATGCCAGTCTAACGCCAGTCTAATGCCAGTCTAACGCCAGTCTAACGCCAGTCTAACGCCAGTCTAACACAGACCTCAGTGTGTCAACACGCCAGTCTAATGCCAGTCTAACGCCAGACTAATGCCCGTCTAACGCCAGTCTAATACCCGTCTAACACCAGTCTAACGCCAGTCTAACGCCAGTCTAACGCCAGTCTAACGCCAGTCTAACACAGACCTCAGTGTGTCAACACGCCAGTCTAATGCCAGTCTAACACCAGTCTAATGCCAGTCTAACGCCAGTCTAATGCCAGTCTAACGCCAGTCTAACGCAGACCTCAGTGTGTCAACACGCCAGTCTAATACCAGTCTAACGCCAGTCTAACACCAGTCTAACACCAGTCTAACGCCAGTCTAACGCCAGTCTAATGCCAGTCTAACACAGACCTCAGTGTGTCAACACGCCAGTCTAATACTAGTCTAACGCCAGTCTAACGCCAGTCTAACGCCAGTCTAACGCCAGTCTAAAACCAGTCTAAAGCCAGTCTAATGCCAGCCTAATGCCAGTCTAACGCCAGTCTAACGCCAGTCTAACGCCAGTCTAACGCCAGTCTAACGCCAGCCTACTGCCAGTCTAAAACCAGTCTAACGCCAGTCTAACACAGACTTCATCAGTGTGTCAACACACCATAACAGGCCCGTGGAAAAACAGACCCATAACAGACCCGTAACAGGCCCATAACAGACCCGTAACAGGCCCATAACAGACCCGTAACAGGCCCATAACAGACCCGTAAGAGACCCATAACAGACCCGTAACAGACCCATAACAGACCCGTAACAGGCCCATAACAGACCCGTAAGAGACCCATAACAGGCCCATAACAGGCCCGTAACAGACCCGTAAGAGACCCATAACAGGCCCATAACAGACCCATAGCAGGCCCATAACAGGCTCCTGTGCTGGGGCAGCCCCACTAACAACCCTCTCTATCAGCCCCACTAACAACCCTCTCTAACAGCCCCACTAACAACCCTCTCTAACAGCCCCACTAACAACCCTCTCTATCAGCCCCACTAACCACCCTCTCTATCAGCCCCACTAACCACCCTCTCTATCAGCCCCACTAACCACCCTCTCTATCAGCCCCCACTAACAACCCTCTCTATCAGCCCCACTAACAACCCTCTCTATCAGCCCCATTAGCAGCTAGTGATAAGAGGCATACAATATGGGAGTCAGCTGACCTGTGAACACACAGAGAGAGACTGTCTGAAATGGCACCCTATTCCCTATATAGGGCACTTGTTTTGACCAGGGGCCCTGGTGCACTATACAGGAAGTAGGATGTCACTTGGGACGCAGGCTGAGACACACATCCAAACCAAGGTGACATGTGACTCCAGCAGAGAGGAGAGAGGCTGGGTGCCCCTCCCTGTTCACCAACAAACCCTTAGTCAGCTCTCAGTTCCCATACAAGGACCACAGCATTAAGAGAGCTGTGTTAGAAAAGGCACAGTGTTAACTCTTCCAGAACTAGCCTGCTGATCCCAGATCTGTTTGTGTTGTGAACACAGCCTGCTGATCCCAGATCTGTTTGTGTTGTGAACTAGCCTGCTGACCCCAGATCTGTTTGTGTTGTGAACTAGCCTGCTGGTCCCAGATCGGTTCATGTTGTGAACTAGCCTGCTGGTCCCAGATCTGTTTATGTTGTGAACTAGCCTGCTGATCCCAGATCTGTTTGTGTTGTGAACACAGCCGGCTGATCCCAGATCTGTTTGTGTTGTGAACACAGCCTGCTGACCCCAGATCTGTTTGTGTTGTGAACACAGCCTGCTGGTCCCAGACCTGTTTGTGTTGTGAACACAGCCTGCTGGTCCCAGATCTGTTTGTGTTGTGAACACAGCCTGCTGACCCCAGATCTGTTTGTGTTGTGAACACAGCCTGCTGGTCCCAGATCTGTTTGTGTTGTGAACACAGCCTGCTGACCCCAGATCTGTTTGTGTTGTGAACACAGCCTGCTGATCCCAGATCTGTTTGTGTTGTGAACACAGCCTGCTGATCCCAGATCTGTTTGCGTTGTGTTGACAACTACTATGGACTATCTCACACAACCACCTCCTACTTGCTTCTCCATCAGCCACATAAGGCCAGGGAGGTTGAAGTACAGACTACACAACTAGAACACAGAACTCTAGAACTGGAACACTAGAACAGAACAAATAGAACACCGGAACCCACTGCATCTAGAGGTCGGACAAATGGTGACTACTGAGGAGAGAAGATGATCACATGACAAGCTGTGACTCTGGGATGGTGACTACTGAGGAGAGAAGATGATCACATGACAAGCTGTGACTCTGGGATGGTGACTACTGGGGAGAGAAGATGATCACATGACAAGCTGTGACTCTGGGATGGTGAAGTACTTCAACAACCAGCATTATCATTACCAATATTACCAATCGACCTGGATAAAGATGGCCTCTAAAGCCACAGTGAATCACAACTTCAGCTAGGTAAGTGAACCATGGTGAAACCAAGCCAGATTCAGGATCTGGAGGATACAAGGTGGTTTGCTAAGACAACATGAAATGATTTAAAGGAAACAGATGACCTAATCGTCACATGATGACACGTCGTTTGTTTAAGAACAGTCAACCAAAAGGAAAGAGTCAGTCGGTCTCTCTCTCTCTCTCTCTCTCTCTCTGTCTCTGTCTCTGTCTCTGTCTCTGTCTCTGTCTCTGTCTCTGTCTCTGTCTCTGTCTCTGTCTCTGTCTCTGTCTCTGTCTCTGTCTCTGTCTCTGTGTCTCTCTCTCTGTGTCTCTCTCTCTCTGTGTCTCTCCCTCTCTCTGTCTCTCTCTCTCTGGCTGTCTCTCCCTCTCTCTCTCTCAGTCTCTCCCTCTCTCTCTCTCAGTCTCTCCCTCTCTCTCCGGCTCTCCCTCTCTCTCCGGCTCTCCCTCTCTCTCCGGCTCTCCCTCTCTCTCCGGCTCTCCCTCTCTCTCCGGCTCTCCCTCTCTCTCCGGCTCTCTCTCGCCGTCTCGCCCCCTCTCTCAGTCTCTCCCTCTCTCTCTCCGTCTCGCCCTCTCTGTCTCTCCTCTCTCCGTCTCGCCCTCTCTGTCTCTCCTTCTCTCTCTCAGTGTCGCCCTCTCTCTCCCTCCCTCCATCTCAGTCTCACTTTCTCTCTCCCTCCCTCCCTCCCTCTCTGCCTCCCTCTCTCCCCGTCTCACGTTCTCCATCTCTGTCTCTCAAGACAAACATTACCTTTGGCTCTCCTCTCCTCCACTGGAGTTCTGCTTCCACTCAACACAAGGTTCTGCACCCCCAAATGACACCCTATTCCCTACATAGTGCACTCCGTTTGATCAGGGCCCAGAGCACTATGGGGGGAATAGGGTGTCATTTAGGGCCCAAAGCAGGACAAGGCCAGCTCAGAGACTCAGCTCACTCCTCTCCGGGGAGGTTTATCATTTCTCATGTCAGTCCAGGCTGGAGGAATGTGTGGAGAGGATTTAACATGGTACTACTAGTAGTGTGATATCAGTTTTAAAAAGGGATGGAGATGAAAGAAAGAGGTCACAGAGAAGGAAACCGGTTCAGAGAAGGAAACCGGTTCAGAGAAGGAACCCCGTTCAGAGAAGGAACCCCGTTCAGAGAAGGAAACCGGTTCAGAGAAGGAAACCCGTTCAGAGAAGGAAACCGTTCAGAGAAGGAACCCGGTTCAGAGAAGGAAACCGGTTCAGAGAAGGAAACCGTTCAGAGAAGGAACCCCGTTCAGAGAAGGAAACCGGTTCAGAGAAGGAACCCGGTTCAGAGAAGGAACCCGGTTCAGAGAAGGAAACCGGTTCAGAGAAGGAAACCGGTTCAGAGAAGGAAACCGGTTCAGAGAAGGAAACCGTTCAGAGAAGGAAACCGTTCAGAGAAGGAAACCGGTTCAGAGAAGGAAACCGGTTCAGAGAAGGAACCCCGTTCAGAGAAGGAAACCCCGTTCAGAGAAGGAAACCGGTTCAGAGAAGGAAACCGGTTCAGAGAAGGAAACCGGTTCAGAGAAGGAAACCGGTTCAGAGAAGGAACCCGGTTCAGAGAAGGAACCCGGTTCAGAGAAGGAAACCGGTTCAGAGAAGGAAACCCATTCAGAGAAGGAACCCGGTTCAGAGAAGGAACCCCATTCAGAGAAGGAAACCGGTTCAGAGAAGGAAACCGGTTCAGAGAAGGAAACCGGTTCAGAGAAGGAAACCGGTTCAGAGAAGGAAACCGGTTCAGAGAAGGAAACCGGTTCAGAGAAGGAAACCGGTTCAGAGAAGGAAACAGGTTCAGAGAAGGAAACCGGTTCAGAGAAGGAAACCGGTTCAGAGAAGGAAACCGGTTCAGAGAAGGAAACCGTTCAGAGAAGGAAACCGTTCAGAGAAGGAAACCGTTCAGAGAAGGAACCCCGTTCAGAGAAGGAAACCCGTTCAGAGAAGGAAACCCGTTCACCAGGCACCATAGTATTATTTTTTAACTCTATTTATTAACATTTGATCCCCCAAAAAATAAGCAATAGGAATTTTAAAACCAACAGTTTACAAAGTACTTTTGAACTCTATGGACATTTGGCGTTCTGAAACAATGGACAGTAGGTAGGTGAGGACCTGCCTATTCATTTATATACAGTAGGTAGGTGTGGACCTGCCTATTCATTTATATACAGTAGGTAGGTGTGGACCTGCCTATTCATTCATATACAGTAGGTAATGACCTGCCTATTCATTCATATACAGTAGGTAATGACCTGCCTATTCATTCATATACAGTAGGTGGGTGTGGACCTGCCTATTCATATACAGTAGGTAATGACCTGCCTATTCATTCATATACAGTAGGTAATGACCTGCCTATTCATTCATATACAGTAGGTAATGACCTGCCTATTCATTCATATACAGTAGGTGAGGACCTGCCTATTCATATACAGTAGGTAATGACCTGCCTATTCATTCATATACAGTAGGTAATGACCTGCCTATTCATATACAGTAGGTAATGACCTGCCTATTCATTCATATACAGTAGGTGAGGACCTGCCTATTCATTCATACAGTAGGTGATGACCTGCCTATTCATTCATACAGTAGGTAATGACCTGCCTATTCATATACAGTAGGTAATGACCTGCCTATTCATTCATATACAGTAGGTAATGACCTGCCTATTCATTCATATACAGTAGGTGATGACCTGCCTATTCATTCATACAGTAGGTGATGACCTGCCTATTCATTCATATACAGTAGGTGTGGACCTGCCTATTCATTCATATACAGTAGGTGATGACCTGCCTATTCATTCATATACAGTAGGTAATGACCTGCCTATTCATTCATATACAGTAGGTAATGACCTGCCTATTCATTCATATACAGTAGGTGAGGACCTGCCTATTCATTCATATACAGTAGGTAAGGACCTGCCTATTCATTCATATACAGTAGGTAATGACCTGCCTATTCATTCATATACAGTAGGTAATGACCTGCCTATTCATTCATATACAGTAGGTAAGGACCTGCCTATTCATTCATATACAGTAGGTAATGACCTGCCTATTCATTCATATACAGTAGGTGAGGACCTGCCTATTCATTCATATACAGTAGGTAAGGACCTGCCTATTCATTCATATACAGTAGGTAATGACCTGCCTATTCATTCATATACAGTAGGTAATGACCTGCCTATTCATTCATATACAGTAGGTAATGACCTGCCTATTCATTCATATACAGTAGGTGAGGACCTGCCTATTCATTCATATACAGTAGGTAAGGACCTGCCTATTCATTCATATACAGTAGGTAAGGACCTGCCTATAATATACAGTAGGTGATGACCTGCCTATTCATTCATATACAGTAGGTGAAGACCTGCCTATTCATATACAGTAGGTAAGGACCTGCCTATAATATACAGTAGGTGTGGACCTGCCTATTCATTCATATACAGTAGGTGTGGACCTGCCTATTCATTCATATACAGTAGGTGATGACCTGCCTATTCATTCATATACAGTAGGTGTGGACCTGCCTATTCATTGATATACAGTAGGTGTGGACCTGCCTATTCATTCATATACAGTAGGTGATGACCTGCCTATTCATTCATATACAGTAGGTGTGGACCTGCCTATTCATTGATATACAGTAGGTAATGACCTGCCTATTCATTCATATACAGTAGGTGAGGACCTGCCTATTCATTCATATACAGTAGGTATCTGATTATAGAAATAAGCATCCACGTGACAGGCCCATGTGATCAACGGCTAATTGCGCATCACATTTGCTAAATTGGTCATGCATGCACAGTGGGAGGAGCTAAATTAGTGGTCATAATTTTACCTTGCCTACTTTGTTGAAAAATAATCCCCCAGGCCGTCAATTGGGTACGGCAGATACAGCAGACGCCATACCTTAGCTCAAGACCAAACATTTAAAAAGTAGGCTATAAAAAAAAAGTAGGTTAAAATCATTCCAATCCTGATTAAAATACAACGTCTGCTTAGCGTATTGAGCCGTCTGGCTTTAGGACCATGCGGAGCGTCGCTCGGAGAGAAGCTGCCAGTCTGCGTGTCGTTCTCTCACTAAGAGAGCAGAGACTAGTGACACTGTCTGCAGTGTGCTTTGCCGGTCAGTCGTCTTGGCAGTGCGCCGATTGCTTTGAATTTGACGTGGGCATTTGAACTCGTCCTTGTAGGCTTCACTGACAGCTGTGTAGGAAACGTGTCCCAATTTGGCTAGCGGAAGATGTTACTTCAGGGGAAGCTTATTTTAATTTGTCAAAATTAGCAATAATGACTGGTGCCTATACAACAATAGATTCAGAGAGCATGATTTGACCACAGAGGAACACAACGAATAGCCAATAGCAAACAGCTGATTGTTTCGTTGAAATGGTCAGTGAAAAGCTGTTTAAAAAATATTCCTAGGGCTGTCAGAATATTTTCAGAAATACAAATTGTAGAAACGAAAAAACATAATTTAGAAAGAAAAATGGCTACTGCTGAAAAGAGATCACAAATAAAAGACTGTCTCCATTCATCAACTCCTAATTGAGCGAACAGTAGCCCATCTTATTGGTACCGGCGGAGTGCACACATACCCACGATCTGTCATCCGACCAGTATCACTGGAACGGCGGCTTTTGGACAATAATTCCTACCTCCAGGCTACATGCACATCATATTTCACCACTTGAACCTCTCCTTTTCGGACTAGATTAGATGGGGCTGCATTCAAAGAAAAACGGTTGTTTTTTACAGATGTTTCCCATGCAGAGAAAGGAGAAGAAACATCTCTGATAAAGCCTGCTCTATGTCACTACTATCTCTGTCGCTACGATCTCTGTCGCTACGATCTCTGTCGCTACGATCTCTGTCGCTACGATCTCTGTCGCTACGATCTCTGTCGCTACGATCTCTGTCGCTACGATCTCTGTCGCTACGATCTCTGTCGCTACGATCTCTGTCACGACTATCTCTGTCACGACTATCTCTGTCACGACTATCTCTGTCACGACTATCTCTGTCACGACTATCTCTGTCACGACTATCTCTGTCACGACTATCTCTGTCACGACGATCTCTGTCACGACGATCTCTGTCACGACTATCTCTGACACTACTATCTCTGTCACTACTATCTCTGTCACTACTATCTCTGTCACTACTATCTCTGTCACTACTGGCTCAGGCATGCATTGTTCAGAACTGTCCGTTTTGCTAATATTTAGCCTAAGTTATGACTATGCAATCTACTCATCACATTAGGACTAGTGGCCTATTTTACATTAGTCTTCAAATGGGATGATAGATGCCCGCAATAACCTCTGTTATAAAAAGGTTGACATTTGATGTTGAACAAATAGTTTGAAAGTCAGGCGTCACCTATGGATGAGGTCATCAGAGGTCGTCCTTGTTGTGACTTGATAGCGTCTATTATGCATCTAGTTGCACTGTGTGCGCCGTTCCAACATGTAAATGAATACATTTATGATGAGTTTGAGTAGTGGTTGACGTTGTATATAGCGTTCCACAGACCAGTAGCCTAGGAGTAGCTACAGTAGCCTAGGAGTAGCTACAGTAGCCTAGGAGTAGCCTAGGAGTAGCTACAGTAGCCTAGGAGTAGCCTAGGTGTAGTCACAGTAGCCTAGGAGTAGCCTAGGAGTAGCCTACAGTAGCCTAGGAGTAGTCTACAGTAGCCTAGGAGTAGCCTAGGAGTAGTCACAGTAGCCTAGGAGTAGCTACAGTAGCCTAGGAGTAGCTACAGTAGCCTAGGAGTAGCTACAGTAGCCTAGGAGTAGTCACAGTAGCCTAGGAGTAGCCTAGGAGTAGCCTAGGAGCAGCCTACAGTAGCCTAGGAGCAGCCTACAGTAGCCTAGGGCTAGCCTACAGTAGCCTAGGAGTAGCTACAGTAGCCTAGGAGTAGCTACAGTAGCCTAGGAGCAGCCTGGAGTAGCCTAGGAGTAGCTACAATAGCCTAGGAGTAGCCTATAGTTGCCTAGGAGTAGCTACAGTAGCCTAGGAGTAGCTACAATAGCGTAGGAGTAGCTACAATAGCTTAGGAGTAGACAATTGGCTGTGGTGCTGAAATGTGGATACGAGGGCACTATTACAAGCGGCACCCAGCCCATCAATCAGGAGAATATCACATTTTATTTCCATGTCCACCAGCTTTGTACAGTTTCTGCAAATCAACATATCTGCATCTAGTAATTCATTACAGTAGCTAACTAGCTAGCCACAGTTTCTGTAGTCAACATAGCTGCATCTAGTAATTCATTACAGTAGCTATTTAGCTAGCCACAGTTTCTGTAGTCAACATAGCTGCATCTAGCTATTCATTACAGTAGCTATTTAGCTAGCTAATGGGGACTTGATTTACTTTTTTTTATAGAAACAGCCTAAGTTTTAAGAGGTCTAAAATGCACGTACCTCAAGCTCCGGTGCCCAAGTGGTCCCCAACATCCCCTGATCAATCCATCCCTGCCTCTCCTCATATCTCACATTACAAAATGACTTGACGTTATCATGACGTCACAGCGGTTATGGTCGGCATGTTTTCATTGGTGAAAAGGTCTATGAAATGTACCTTGCAAATCACCTTGTCATCTATTTATCACTGTACATGATCTAAGACGTTGTGACGTGTCATTGGACTATTGTGTCCGAACACTTTGTAGGAAAATAATTCCATAGGATAGCTACATTATGTTGAAAATTGCTGAACATTGCGCACACAATGTTTACAATGTTAGTTTACTGGTTAGTTTACAATGTTAGTTGGTTAGTTCACAATGTTTAATGTTAGTTTACTGGTTAGTTCAATGTCAGTTTACTGGTTAGTTCACAATGTTTAATGTTAGTTTACTGGTTAGTTCAATGTTAGTTTACTGGTTAGTTCACAATGTTTAATGTTAGTTTACTGGTTAGTTCACAATGTTTAATGTTAGTTTACTGGTTAGTTCAATGTTAGTTGGTTAATTCACAATGTTTAATGTTAGTTTACTGGTTAGTTCACAATGTTTAATGTCAGTTTACTGGTTAGTTTACAATGTTAGTTGGTTAGTTCACAATGTTTAATGTTAGTTTACTGGTTAGTTCAATGTTAGTTTACTGGTTAATTCACAATGTTTAATGTTAGTTTACTGGTTAGTTCAATGTTAGTTGGTTAGTTCACAATGTTTAATGTTAGTTTACTGGTTAGTTCAATGTTAGTTTACTGGTTAATTCACAATGTTTAATGTTAGTTTACTGGTTAATTCACAATGTTTAATGTTAGTTTACTGGTTAGTTTACAATGTTAGTTGGTTAATTCACAATGTTTAATGTTAGTTTACTGGTTAGTTCAATGTTAGTTGGTTAGTTCACAATGTTCAATGTTAGTTTACTGGTTAGTTTACAATGTTAGTTGGTTAATTCACAATGTTTAATGTTAGTTTACTGGTTAATTCACAATGTTTAATGTTAGTTTACTGGTTAATTCACAATGTTTAATGTTAGTTTACTGGTTAGTTTACAATGTTAGTTGGTTAATTCACAATGTTTAATGTTAGTTTACTGGTTAATTCACAATGTTTAATGTTAGTTTACTGGTTAGTTCAATGTTAGTTGGTTAGTTCACAATGTTTAATGTTAGTTTACTGGTTAGTTCAATGTTAGTTTACTGGTTAGTTCAATGTTAGTTTACTGGTTAGTTCACAATGTTTAATGTTAGTTTACTGGTTAGTTCAATGTTAGTTGGTTAATTCACAATGTTTAATGTTAGTTTACTGGTTAGTTCACAATGTTTAATGTCAGTTTACTGGTTAGTTCACAATGTTTAATGTCAGTTTACTGGTTAGTTCAATGTTAGTTTACTGGTTAGTTCACAATGTTTAATGTTAGTTTACTGGTTAGTTCACAATGTTTAATGTTAGTTTACTGGTTATTTGGTGAGTTGTTTTGTAACAGTTGTTTGTCCTGTTAAAAGGGTGTATATGAAACATTCTAAGTCCTCCTTAATGCTTCTGCTCTATAACATGATAACAACAACAAGTCCACTGTGTCCCACTCTATAGGGAATAGCCTTCCATTTGGGGGGCGCATTCTCACCCCACACATCTGGAATGGATGTTTCTCCCTGCTGTCCCTGTGTTTCAGAGGGGGAGGGAAGGAAGGGAGGGAGGAAGGAAGGAAGGAGGGATGGGAGGGAAGGAAGGAAGGAAGGAAGGAAGGAAGGAAGGAAGGAAGGAAGGAAGGATGGGAAGGAAGGAAGGAGGGATGGGAAGGAAGGAAGGATGGGAAGGAGGGAGAGAAGGAAGGAAGGAAGGGAGGGAGAGAGAAGGAAGGAATGAGGAAGAGAAGGAAGGAAGGAAGGGAGGGAGAAGGAAGGAGAGAAGAGAAGGAAGGAGGGAGAGAAGGAAGGAAGGAGGGAGAGAAGGAAGGAGGAAGAGAAGGAAGGAGGGAGAAGGAAGGAGGGATGGAAGGAGGGAGAGAAGGAAGGAGGGAGAGAAGGAAGTAGGGATGGAAGGAAGGAAGGAAGGAGGGAGAAGGAAGGAGAGAAGAGAAGGAAGGAGGGATGGGATGGAAGGAAGGAAGGAAGGAAGGAAGGAAGGAAGGAAGGAAGGAAGAAAGGAAGGAAGGAAGGAGGAAGAGAAGGATGGAAGGAGGGAGAAAAGAGAAGGAAGGAGGGAGAGATGCGATGGAAGGAAGGAGGGAGAGAAGGAAGGAAGGAAGGAAGGAAGGAAGGAAGGAAGGAAGGAAGGAAGGAAGGAAGGAAGGAAGGAAGGAAGGAAGGAAGGACGGAGGAAATTAGGGAAGGAGGGGAGGAGATGGATGGGGCTGAATTAAGACAGGAGGAGTTTCTACAATCTCTCTAGTCTTCAGGATAAACATATATATTTTTCTTGGAGTTAGTTTATGAGCTAGAAGTACAAAGGGCTTGAGTGAATTAGCTGCTTCATAAAACCATAGGACTGCTGAGGCAAATGTGCTGCTTCATAAAACCATAGGACTACTGAGGCAAATGTGCTGCTTCATAAAACCATAGGACTGCTGAGGCAAATGTATCACCAATCTACATGCCTCCCCGTCTACACGCCTCCCCCTCTACACGCCTCCCCCGTCTACACGCCTCCCCCGTCTACACGCCTCCCCCGTCTACACGCCTCCCCCGTCTACACGCCTCCCCGTCTACACGCCTCTCCCGTCTACACGCCTCTCCTTCTACACGCCTCCCCCGTCTACACGCCTCCCCGTCTACACGCCTCCCCCGTCTACACGCCTCCCCTTCTACACGCCTCCCCTTCTACACGCCTCCCCCGTCTACACGCCTCCCCCGTCTACACGCCTCCCCCGTCTACACGCCTCCCCCGTCTACACGCCTCCCCCGTCTACACGCCTCTCCCTTCTACACGCCTCTCCTTCTACACGCCTCTCCTTCTACACGCCTCTCCTTCTACACGCCTCTCCTTCTACACGCCTCTCCTTCTACACGCCTCTCCTTCTACACGCCTCTCCTTCTACACGCCTCTCCTTCTACACGCCTCTCCTTCTACACGCCTCTCCTTCTACACGCCTCTCCTTCTACACGCCTCTCCTTCTACACGCCTCTCCTTCTACACGCCTCCCCGTCTACACGCCTCCCCTTCTACACGCCTCCCCCGTCTAAGAGCCAAAGCCTAGATTTAGATATACGTGAGAAACAACGACTGTTGCACCGAACTTCTATTGAGACCAATGCAGTCCTTTGTAGCTCAGTTGGTACAGCATGGTGCTGGTAATGCCAAGGTAGTGGGATTGATCAGTTGGTACAGCATGGTGCTGGTAACTCCAGGGTAGTGGGATTGATCAGTTGGTACAGCATGGTGCTGGTAATGCCAAGGTAGTGGGATTGATCAGTTGGTACAGCATGGTGCTGGTAACTCCAGGGTAGTGGGATTGATCAGTTGGTACAGCATGGTGCTGGTAACTCCAGGGTAGTGGGATTGATCAGTTGGTGCAGCATGGTGCTGGTAACTCCAGGGTGGTGGGATTGATCAGTTGGTACAGCATGGTGCTGGTAACTGGGACCACCTATACGTAAAATGTATCCCAGATCAGCACTCCTATCGAGATGCTTAATAAAAATTCAGGCACCGAAGCACTTTGCCGTCCCAATTTCCTGTGAATTGACATGTTGGGGCTGAGGTTTCAAATCGCTGCCTCGCTGTCCTACGATAACATCACCACTTGAACTCCTCTCGTAACTCTGAACAGAAATCCTGCATGAAAATGGCACCCTATTCCCTGTTTAGTGCACTCCTTTTGAGCAGGGTCCATTGGGTAGGGACTGTAGGGAATAAGGCTGTCGTTTGGGACCCAGCCTTGTGTTGCTCTATTCCAGCCTCTCTTCTGTTCTGATTCACCTGTATCTGATCCCCCCCACCTCCTATCTATTCACACAGACAACCATACAGACACCGATGCATTGTGGGTCGTTGGTATGGAGGTTTGAGAGGTTCCTCTCAGGACTGATTATCTGAATGACGTGAATGAAGCCTTTTGTAGGTGGGCCTTAAAAAAAAACACACAACCACTTTCTATTGACCAGGGTCCATGTCTCACACACACACACACACACACACACACACACACACACACACACACACACACACACACACACACACACACACACACACACACACACACACACACACACACACACACACACACACACACACACACACACACAGAGGGGAGTTATTTAAATGCTAAACACTCTCCCTTTTCCAATCAGTCTCAGATCTCAAGCGCTGCTGCTGGGTAGAAATAGCCAGAGACACTAGAGAAGTATGATCGGCTGAAATGACCATATCGGAGAAGACACACTGCATTTACCAGTCTAAACCATCATCATGTTTATAGGTGATCACCATTTACCAGTCTAAACCAGCATCATGTTTATAGGTGCTCACCATTTACCAGTCTAAACCAGCATCATGTTTACAGGTGATCACCATTTACCAGTCTAAACCAGCATCATGTTTACAGGTGATCACCATTTACCAGTCTAAACCAGCATCATGTTTACAGGTGATCACCATTTACCAGTCTAAACCAGCATCATGTTTACAGGTGATCACCATTTACCAGTCTAAACCAGCATCATGTTTACAGGTGATCACCATTTACCAGTCTAAACCAGCATCATGTTTATAGGTGCTCACCATTTACCAGTCTAAACCATCATCATGTTTATAGGTGATAACCATTTACCAGTCTAAACCATCATCATGTTTTTAAATCAAATCCCACTTCATAGTTACCAGGATTAGCAACCAACAGCGGTGATGTAATAGTTGAAGAGCAGAGAACTGTGCTGTGATGTAATAGTTGAAGAGCAGAGAACTGTGTTGTGATGTAATAGTTGAAGAGCAGAGAACTGTATTGTGATGTAATAGTTGAAGAGCAGAGAACTGTATTGTGATGTAATAGTTGAAGAGCAGAGAACTGTGTTGTGATGTAATAGTTGAAGAGCAGAGAACTGTGTTGTGATGTAATAGTTGAAGAGCAGAGAACTGTGTTGTGATGTAATAGTTGAAGAGCAGAGAACTGTATTGTGATGTAATAGTTGAAGAGCAGAGAACTGAGTTGTGATGTAATAGTTGAAGAGCAGAGAACTGTGTTGTGATGTAATAGTTGAAGAGCAGAGAACTGAGTTGTGATGTAATAGCTGAAGAGCAGAGAACTGTGCTGTGATGTAATAGTTGAAGAGCAGAGAACTGTGTTGTGATGTGATGTAATAGCTGAAGAGCAGAGAACTGTGTTGTGATGTAATAGCTGAAGAGCAGAGAACTGTATTGTGATGTAATAGCTGAAGAGCAGAGAACTGTATTGTGATGTAATAGTTGAAGAGCAGAGAACTGTGTTGTGATGTAATATCTGAAGAGCAGAGAACTGTGTTGTGATGTGATAGTTGAAGAGCAGAGAACTGTGTTGTGATGTGATGTAATAGTTGAAGAGCAGAGAACTGTGTTGTGATGTAATAGTTGAAGAGCAGAGAACTGTGTTGTGATGTAATATCTGAAGAGCAGAGAACTGTGTTGTGATGTAATAGCTGAAGAGCAGAGAACTGTGTTGTGATGTAATAGTTGAAGAGCAGAGAACGGTATTGTGATGTAATAGCTGAAGAGCAGAGAACTGTGTAGTGATGTGATAGTTGAAGAGCAGAGAACTGTGTTGTGTTGTGATGTAATAGTTGAAGAGCAGAGAACGGTATTGTGATGTAATAGCTGAAGAGCAGAGAACTGTGATGTAATAGCTGAAGAGCAGAGAACTGTGTTGTGATGTAATAGTTGAAGAGCAGAGAACTGTATTGTGATGTAATAGTTGAAGAGCAGAGAACTGTATTGTGATGTAATAGCTGAAGAGCAGAGAACTGTATTGTGATGTAATAGTTGAAGAGCAGAGAACTGTGTTGTGATGTAATAGTTGAAGAGCAGAGAACTGTGTTGTGATGTAATAGTTGAAGAGCAGAGAACTATGTTGTGATGTAATAGCTGAAGAGCAGAGAACTGTGTTGTGATGTAATAGCTGAAGAGCAGAGAACTGTATTGTGATGTGATGTAATAGTTGAAGAGCAGAGAACTATGTTGTGATGTAATAGCTGAAGAGCAGAGAACTATGTTGTGATGTAATAGCTGAAGAGCAGAGAACTGTGTTGTGATGTTGAAAGAGAAGTTTGGATCAAGATTAAGGCAGTGGACCGCCACCTGTTCACCACTTCTATCGGAGTGACCTTGATCCTTCTAGCTCCCTCTCTGCTCAGTGTGAAATAAAGGCTCATTAAATGATACTGTAAAAGGTCAAGGTTTGATCAATGTGTCATGCCTGGTGTGTTAAAATATACCACACACACACACACACACACACACACACACACACACACACACACACACACACACACACACACACACACACACACACACACACACACACACACACACACACACACACACACACACACACACACACACACACACACACACACACACACACACACACACCTCTGATAAGGCTGACAGTTACATAACTCAGGATCTCTTCAATCTTCAACTACAGTGGTCCACATCCTGCCTCAATTAGAGAAACATCCCTCTCAGAGTCCGACACAAGTACTCCAATTGTTTGTGTTATATTCAACCTGGCAGCATTCACCCTGGCCGCATTAACCCCGGCAACAGTAACCCCGGCAACAGTAACCCGGCAACATTAACCCCGGCAACAGCCTGTACAATACAACACAGAGATGCCAACCAACTACCACCAACACTGTTCTAGTCCTCCATGCAGACATGACTCTACACACCCTGGACCCTCCAGACACCCTACACACCCTGGACCCTCCAGACACCCTACACACCCTGGACCCTCCAGACACTCTACACACCCTGGGCCCTCCAGACACCCTACACACCCTGGAACCTCCAGACACCCTGGACCCTCCAGACACCCTACACACCCTGGACCCTCCGAGACTCTACACACCCTGGAACCTCCAGACACCCTGGACCCTCCAGACACCCTACACACCCTGGAACCTCCAGACACCCTGGACCCTCCAGACACCCTACACACCCTGGACCCTCCGAGACTCTACACACCCTGGGCCCTCCAGACACCCTACACACCCTGGAACCTCCAGACACCCTGGACCCTCCAGACACCCTACACACCCTGGACCCTCCGAGACTCTACACACCCTGGACCCTCCAACACTCTACAGGTCACCTCTGTATTCTGCAATAAATTCCTCAGCTTAAACAATAACAGTAACGCTGTAATGCCCGGGAGAAGACAGTAACCTTGTGACACACAGCTGGTAGGGACACACATTATTGAGAAAGAGCCATAGAAGAGACAGGAATGTAATTATTGTGTTAAATGTGTTAAACGATTGAGGTAAAAAGGCTTGTCACTTTACCTAAAGGGATGTCATAAGGTGAATGCACCAATTTGTAAGTCGCTCTGGATAAGAGCGTCTGCTAAATAACTTAAATGTAAATGTAAATGTTATAAAGGCCTTATTAAGGGGTTAAACAGACCTTATGAAGGGGTTAAACAGGCCTTATTAAGGGGTTAAACAGGCCTTATTAAGGGGTTATAAAGGCCTTATTAAGGGGTTATAAAGGCCTTATTAAGGGGTTATAAAGGCCTTATTAAGGGGTTATAAAGGCCTTATTAAGGGGTTAAACAGGCCTTATTAAGGGGTTAAACAGGCCTTATTAAGGGGTTAAACAGGCCTTATTAAGGGGTTAAACAGGCCTTATTAAGGGGTTAAACAGGCCTTATTAAGGGGTTATAAAGGCCTTATTAAGGGGTTAAACAGGCCTTATTAAGGGGTTAAACAGGCCTTATTAAGGGGTTATAAAGGCCTTATTAAGGGGTTAAACAGGCCTTATTAAGGGGTTAAACAGGCCTTATTAAGGGGTTAAACAGGCCTTATTAAGGGGTTATAAAGGCCTTATTAAGGGGTTATAGAGGACTTAAGTTATAGATCTTACAGTGCCTTCATAAAGTATTCACAACCCTTGATTTTTGTCATACTTTGTTGTGTTACTGCCTGAAATTAAAATGGATTTAATTTTGAGATTGTGTCAGTGGTCTACACACACACACACACACACACACAATACCCCATAACGTCAAAGTGGAATTATGTTTATAGACATTTTTACAAATGAATAAATAATAAAAAGCTAACAAAAAGAGAGAGAGAGACGTGAATAGTGGACAACCTGAGCTCATCGGACACGTCTCACACCACTGACTGAGAACAATGACGAACAACAGAGCAGCTCAGAGACTTGGGCTGCTGACAGACTGAGATACAAGGCCTAGGTAGGCCTGGCTACAACAGGGTGCTGACAGACTGAGATACAAGGCCTAGGTAGGCCTGGCTACAACAGGCTGCTGACAGACTGAGATACAAGGCCTAGGTAGGCCTGGCTACAACAGGCTGCTGACAGACTGAGATACAAGGCCTAGGTAGGCCTGGCTACAACAGGGTGCTGACAGACTGAGATACAAGGCCTAGTTAGGCCTGGCTACAACAGGCTGCTGACAGACTGATATACAAGGCCTAGGTAGGCCTGGCTACAACAGGCTGCTGACAGACTGAGATACAAGGCCTAGGTAGGCCTGGCTACAACAGGCTGCTGACAGACAGGCTGCTGACAGGCTGCTGACAGACTGAGATACAAGGCCTAGGTAGGCCTGGCTACAACAGGCTGCTGACAGACTGAGATACAAGGCCTAGGTAGGCCTGGCTACAACAGGCTGCTGACAGACTGAGATACAAGGCCTAGGTAGGCCTGGCTACAACAGGCTGCTGACAGACTGAGATACAAGGCCTAGGTAGGCCTGGCTACAACAGGCTGCTGACAGACTGAGATACAAGGCCTAGGTAGGCCTGGCTACAACAGGCTGCTGACAGACTGAGATACAAGGCCTAGGTAGGCCTGGCTACAACAGGCTGCTGACAGACTGAGATACAAGGCCTAGGTAGGCCTGGCTACAACAGGCTGCTGACAGACTGAGATACAAGGCCTAGGTAGGCCTGGCTACAACAGACTGCTGACAGACTGTACTGAGATACAAGGCCTAGGTAGGCCTGGCTACAACAGGCTGCTGACAGACTGAGATACAAGGCCTAGGTAGGCCTGGCTACAACAGGCTGCTGACAGACTGAGATACAAGGCCTAGGTAGGCCTGGCTACAACAGGCTGCTGACAGACTGAGATACAAGGCCTAGGTAGGCCTGGCTACAACAGGCTGCTGACAGACTGTACTGAGATACAAGGCCTAGGTAGGCCTGGCTACAACAGGGTGCTGACAGACTGTACTGAGATACAAGGCCTAGGTAGGCCTGGCTACAACAGGCTGCTGACAGACTGAGATACAAGGCCTAGGTAGGCCTGGCTACAACAGGCTGCTGACAGACTGAGATACAAGGCCTAGGTAGGCCTGGCTACAACAGGCTGCTGACAGACTGAGATACAAGGCCTAGGTAGGCCTGGCTACAACAGGCTGCTGACAGACTGAGATACAAGGCCTAGGTAGGCCTGGCTACAACAGGCTGCTGACAGACTGTACTGAGATACAAGGCCTAGGTAGGCCTGGCTACAACAGGCTGCTGACAGACTGAGATACAAGGCCTAGGTAGGCCTGGCTACAACAGGCTGCTGACAGACTGAGATACAAGGCCTAGGTAGGCCTGGCTACAACAGGCTGCTGACAGACTGAGATACAAGGCCTAGGTAGGCCTGGCTACAACAGGCTGCTGACAGACTGAGATACAAGGCCTAGGTAGGCCTGGCTACAACAGACTGCTGACAGACTGTACTGAGATACAAGGCCTAGGTAGGCCTGGCTACAACAGGCTGCTGACAGACTGAGATACAAGGCCTAGGTAGGCCTGGCTACAACAGGCTGCTGACAGACTGAGATACAAGGCCTAGGTAGGCCTGGCTACAACAGGCTGCTGACAGACTGAGATACAAGGCCTAGGTAGGCCTGGCTACAACAGGGTGCTGACAGACTGTACTGAGATACAAGGCCTAGGTAGGCCTGGCTACAACAGGCTGCTGACAGACTGAGATACAAGGCCTAGGTAGGCCTGGCTACAACAGGCTGCTGACAGACTGAGATACAAGGCCTAGGTAGGCCTGGCTACAACAGGCTGCTGACAGACTGTACTGAGATACAAGGCCTAGGTAGGCCTGGCTACAACAGGCTGCTGACAGACTGAGATACAAGGCCTAGGTAGGCCTGGCTACAACAGGCTGCTGACAGACTGAGATACAAGGCCTAGGTAGGCCTGGCTACAACAGGCTGCTGACAGACTGTACTGAGATACAAGGCCTAGGTAGGCCTGGCTACAACAGGCTGCTGACCGACTGAGATACAAGGCCTAGGTAGGCCTGGCTACAACAGGCTGCTGACAGACTGAGATACAAGGCCTAGGTAGGCCTGGCTACAACAGGCTGCTGACAGACTGTACTGAGATACAAGGCCTAGGTAGGCCTGGCTACAACAGGCTGCTGACAGACTGAGATACAAGGCCTAGGTAGGCCTGGCTACAACAGGCTGCTGACAGACTGAGATACAAGGCCTAGGTAGGCCTGGCTACAACAGGCTGCTGACAGACTGAGATACAAGGCCTAGGTAGGCCTGGCTACAACAGGCTGCTGACAGACTGTACTGAGATACAAGGCCTAGGTAGGCCTGGCTACAACAGGCTGCTGACAGACTGAGATACAAGGCCTAGGTAGGCCAGGCTACAACAGGCTGCTGACAGATTGTACTGAGATACTAGGAAGAGACAGGCCAGGCTACAACAGACTGCTGACAGACAGATTGTACTGAGATACTAGGAAGAGACAGGCCAGGCTACAACAGACTGCTGACAGACAGATTGTACTGAGATACTAGGAAGAGACAGGCCAGGCTACAACAGACTGCATTAGCTATAACATCACATGGCATCTTTCCTCACAAGCCCCCCTCTGCCTGTCAGATGTTTATGCCATCTTGACAGCCTCAGGAGGAAACTATTGCCATTAAAAGGTTGGTTAGAAAATGTATAGCAGCATAATTTTATTCACAAGCTAAGATAGCTGCTAGCATTTAGCCACCCAGGAGCACAATGTAATTCACTAGCTAGATGTTAACTGCTAGCATTTAGCCACCCAGGAGCACAATGTCATTGTAAGTCGCTCTGGATAAGAGCGTCTGCTAAATGACTTAAATGTAATGTAAATGTACTAGCTAGATGTTAACTGCTAGCCTTTAGCCACCCAGGAGCACAATGTAATTTACTAGCTAGATGTTAACTGCTAGCCTTTAGCCACCCAGGAGCACATTGTCATTTACTAGCTAGATGTTAACTGCTAGCATTTAGCCACCCAGGAGCACAATGTCATTTACTAGCTAGATGTTAACTGCTAGCAATTAGCCACCCAGGAGTACAATGTAATTTACTAGCTAGATGTTAACTGCTAGCATTTAGCCACACAGGAGCACAATGTCATTTACTAGCTAGATGTTAACTGCTAGCATTTAGCAACCCAGGAGCACAATGTCATTTACTAGCTAGATGTTAACTGCTAGCATTTAGCCACACAGGAGCACAATGTCATTTACTAGCTAGATGTTAACTGCTAGCCTGAAACACAATGCCAATCACTAGCTAGCTGTAAGCATAGCAGCATGTAGCCACCCTGGGGAGCAGCTCTGGTTCCATGGATGCGGAGAGGTCGGGCAGGCAGAGGAAGAAGGGGAAACGTCAGAGGGCCGCCATGTTTAACAAGGCCCTTTGGCCGAAAGGAAAAGTGGGCTAACCGGTGGTAGTGGAGGGAGGAGGACACCACTTCCCAGAAATGACCAGGAGGATATACCAACAGCCGTACAGTCAGGCTGCATCGTCAATGGTCATGCCACAGCCCCCGCCCCTAGTTAGAGTCCATCTCATCCTGGGTCCCTGGTTGAGAGAGAGAAGCATTCCTTGTCATGTCACAGCCCCCGCCCCTAGCTAGAGTCCATCTCAACCTGGGTCCCTGGTTGAGAGAGAGAACCATTCCTGGCCATGTCACAGCCCCGCCCCTAGCTAGAGTCCATCTCATCCTGGGTCCCTGGTTGAGAGAGAGAACCATTCCTGGCCATGTCACAGCCCCCGCCCTAGCTAGAGTCCATCTCAACCTGGGTCCCTGGTTGAGAGAGAGAACCATTCCTGGTCATGTCACAGCCCCCGCCCCTAGCTAGAGTCCATCTCATCCTGGGTCCCTGGTTGAGAGAGAGAACCATTCCTGGTCATGTCACAGCCCCCGCCCCTAGCTAGAGTCCATCTCAACCTGGGTCCCTGGTTGAGAGAGAGAACCATTCCTGGTCATGTCACAGCCCCCGCCCCTAGCTAGAGTCCATCTCAACCTGGGTCCCTGGTTGAGAGAGAGAAGCATTCCTTGTCATGTCACAGCCCCCGCCCCTAGCTAGAGTCCATCTCATCCTGGGTCCCTGGTTGAGAGAGAGAACCATTCCTGGCCATGTCACAGCCCCCGCCCCTAGCTAGAGTCCATCTCAACCTGGGTCCCTGGTTGAGAGAGAGAACCATTCCTGGCCATGTCACAGCCCCCGCCCCTAGCTAGAGTCCATCTCAACCTGGGTCCCTGGTTGAGAGAACCATTCCTGGACATGGCCTTGCATCGATATCAGGAGGGAAGCCGTTAGTGTCCTATGGTCCCTGGTTGAGAGAGAGAACCATTCCTGCATCTGTGACTCCTCACATCCTCTCTCGTCATCTCCCTCTCAACCAGTGGAGACCTTCCTCCTCAGTGAATTTCATATATATATTTTTTAAATAGTGAAACTAAAAAAAGTTATCCTTTTTAGATAAAACTATACTAAATATATTCACGTCACCAAATAATTGAACCACTGTAGGTTGTAGCAACCTCATGATGGGTACAGGGAAAATGAGACTATCGTGTGGTAGACTAAAACCTATGGGATGTTGCATTGAACTGGGTGAATGGAATAGGACTGTCATCCAATATGCTGTAATAGAAATAAGGCCCTGCTCATAGAAAAATAGTAATAATCCTCCCTCGTCTTAAAACGGCACTGACCACCACTGTTCTCAACCCCACTACCTCTCTAATGGGAAGGAGGCGAGGAAATAGGACGTGAGGAAATATGAAATAGGACACAAGGAAATAGGACACAAGGAAATAGGAAATAGGATGCAAGGAACTAGGAAATAAGACACAAGGAAATAGGAAATAGGACACAAGGAAATAGGAAATAGGACACAAGGAAATAGGATACAAGGAAATAGGATGCAAGGATTGAAGGGAAGTTGATTTGAGATTTGAACCTTCCTCTCTAATGGGAAGGAGGTGAGGAAATAGGACGCAAGGAAATAGGACGCAAGGATTGAAAGGAAAGTTGATTTGAGAGATAGAGCCTTAGGTGAGCCAGCGGAGTAGTCTGCTATTGGGGTCTCTCCATAAAAATAGAATAACTAGAATGGGGGAATCCCATTCAAGTCAATGGGCCTGTGATAGGTGGACCGGCGGCCATATTGAGTGTACCCATAGAAGGAAGTCATTCTGTGTCTATGGTTCTCTCTGTCCTCAGGGACCAGTCCAGACGTCTCTATGGGAGGTGTCATTTATCACCAGCAGTCAATAAGGCAGTCAGTCAGTCAGTTCAGTCAGACAATAAGTCAGACAGGCAGTCATTTGCTCTATCTGACAGCCAGCCTAGCACCATGCTGCTCTGCATAAAGGCTATACTCCCCCAGGACTCCTTCCTTCCCAACACTGGCTGACTGGCTAGCTGGCTGACTGGCTGACTGGCTGACTGGCTGGCTGACTGACTGACTGACTGGCTAGCGGGCTGACTGGCTGGCTGACTGACTGGTTGGCTGAGTGGCTGATTGACTGGTTGGCTGGCTGCCTGGCTGACTGACTGGCTGGCTGACTGCCTGGCTGGCTGACTGACTGTGTGCTCTGCGACATCCTAATACGCTAATACACCTCACTGCAAACATTCAGCTGCCAATACGCTGCTTAGCACAATCAGACAGGAGACAACCGACACTAGTCTACGTTCCAAATGGCACCCTATTCCCCCATAGGGCACTGGTCTAAAGTAGTGGACTACCGCATAGGGCCCAAGTTAAAAGTAGTGCACTACATAGGGAATAGGGTGTCATTTGAGAAGTAGACGAGATGTCAAGAGTCCTTAGGCTAACGGACATCTCTGGACTAACAAAGTCAGCGAGGAGGATCAGACTGAAAAGCAGTTAATGTAATGACTCTTGGTGTTAGGTGAGGTTATCAAATCACATTTTATTAATCCCATGTGCCAAATACAACAGGTGTAGGTAGACCTTACCGTGAAATAACCCACAATGCAGTTCTAATAAAATAAAGTGAAGAAAAGATTCACTAAATAAACGAACACAATAAAATAACAATAACGAAGCTATAAGGTGAATGCACCAATTTGTAAGTCGCTCTGGATAAGAGCGTCTGCTAAATGACTTAAATGTTAAATGTAAATGATATATATATGGGTGTACCGGTACCGAGTCAATGTGGGGGGTACAGGTTAGTCAAGGTAATTGGAGGTAATATGTACATTTGTATTTTAATTGAACCTTTATTTTAACTAGGCAAGTCAGTTAAAGAACAAATTCATATTTACAATGACGGCTTCCCAAAAGACAAAAAGGACTTCTGTGGGGACGGGGACCAACACTATAAATATAGGACATGACACACATCACGACAAGAGACACAACACAGCAACACATAAACACACATCACGACAAGGGATACAACACAGCAACACATAAACACACATCACGACAAGGGATACAACACAACACACAAACACACATCACGACAAGAAATACAACACAGCAACACACAAACACACATCACGACAAGAGACACAACACAGCAACATGACACACATCACGACAAGAGATACAACACTACAACACATAAACACACATCACGACAAGAGATACAACACAGCAACACATAAACACACATCACGACAAGAGACAACACAGCAACACATAAACACACATCACGACAAGAGAAACAACACAGCAACACATAAACACACATCACGACAAGAGAAACAACACAGCAACATGACAAGAAATACAACACAGCAACACATAAACACACATCACGACAAGAGACACAACACAGCAACACATAAACACACATCACGACAAGAGAAACAACACAGCAACACATAAACACACATCACGACAAGAGATACAACACAGCAACACATAAACACACATCACAACAAGGGATACAACACAGCAACACATAAACACACATCACAACAAGAGATACAACACTACAACACATAAACACACATCACAACAAGGGATACAACACAACACATAAACACACATCACGACAAGAGATACAACACAACACATAAACACACATCACAACAAGGGATACAACACAGCAACACATAAACACACATCACAACAAGGGATACAACACAGCAACACATAAACACACATCACGACAAGAGATACAACACAACACATAAACACACATCACAACAAGGGATACAACACAGCAACACATAAACACACATCACGACAAGAGAAACAACACAGCAACACATAAACACACATCACGACAAGAGATACAACACAGCAACACATAAACACACATCACGACAAGAGACACAACACAGCAACATGACACACATCACGACAAGGGATACAACACTACAACACAGCACTAAATAAAGACAGGCCTAAGACAACACAGCATGGTAGCAACACTACAAAAAGACAGGCCTAAGACAACAACAGCATGGCAGCAACACATGATAACACAGCATGGCAGCAACACATGACAACACAACATGGCAGCAACACATGACAACACAGCATGGCAGCAACACATGACAACACAGCATGGCAGCAACACAGCATGGCAGCAACACAGCATGGCAGCAACACATGACAACACACATCACACAAACTACTGCCTTGTCCCTGGTCTGACACGTACAGGAAACTACTGCCTTGTCCCTGGTATGTCACATACAGGAAACTACTGCCTTGTCCCTGGTCTGTCACATACAGGAAACTACTGCCTTGTCCCTGGTCTGACACGTACAGGAAACTACTGCCTAGTCCCTGGTCTGACACATACAGGAAACTACTGCCTTGTCCCTGGTCTGTCACATACAGGAAACTACTGCCTTGTCCCTGGTCTGATACATACAGGAAACTACTGCCTTGTCCCTGGTCTGATACATACAGGAAACTACTGCCTTGTCCCTGGTCTGTCACATACAGGAAACTACTGCCTTGTCTCTGGTCTGATACATACAGGAAACTGGTGGAAACTAGGAAACGTTCCCATTGGTTAAGAGATATTCTCTGGACGCCTTATAGCAACATGATCATCACCACAGTGGTCTTTCTAATATTAAGCCTTAGTGATAACATTATTCAACTGTTAAAAACCATTACACTGTTAGTACACACACACACACACACACACACACACACACACACACACACACACACACACACACACACACACACACACACACACACACACACACACACACACACACACACACACACACACACACACACACACACACACACACACACACACACACAACTGTCATAAACTAACTGAAAAACATAATAGTCCATTTAAAACATTGACCATTTGCCCTGCATACAGACAGTAGTGAACAGTAGAGAGAAGGTACAGCTGAGTAGAGGTCATAAAACGGTCAGAACTAAATAAAACACATTCAACAAACAAGCTCTTTATAAAGTCCTATAGTTCTCCCTCCCTCCCTCCCTCTCCCTCCCTTTCTTTCTCCATCCCTCCCCCCTCCCCCCCTCCCTCCCTTTCTTTCTCCCTCCCTCCCCCCCTCCCTCCTTTCTTTCTCCCTCCCTCCCTCCCTCTCTCTTTCTTTCTCCCTCCCACTCTCTCTCTTTCTTTCTTTCTTTCTCCCTCCCTCCCTCCCTCTTTCTCCCTCCCTCCCTCTTTCTTTCTTTCTTTCTCCCTCCCTCCCTCCCTCCCTCCCTCTTTCTTTCTCTCTTTCTCCCTCCCTCCCTCCCTCTTTCTTTCTCTCTCTCTCTCTCCCCCTCCCTCCCTCCCTCCCTCTTTCTTTCTCCCTCCCCCACTCCCTCCCTCTTTCTTTCTCTCTCTCTCCCTCCCTCCCTTTCTCCCTCCCTCCCTCCCTCTCTCTTTCTTTCTTTCTCCCTCCCTTTCTTTCTCCCTCCCTCTCTCTCTCTTTCTTTCTCCCTCCCACTCTCTCTTTCTTTCTTTCTCCCTCCCTCCCTCTTTCTCTCTTTCTTTCTTTCTTTCTTTCTTTCCTCCCTCCCTCTTTCTTTCTCTCTTTCTCCCTCCCACCCTCCCTCCCTCTTTCTTTCTTTCTTTCTTTCTTTCTCTCTTTCTCCCTCCCTCCCTCCCTCCCTCTTTCTTTCTCTCTTTCTCCCTCCCTCCCTCCCTCCCTCTTTCTTTCTCTCTTTCTCTCTTTCTCCCTCCCTCCCTCCCTCCCTCTTTCTTTCTCTCTTTCTCCCTCCCTCCCTCCCTCCCTCTTTCTTTCTTTCTCTTCTTCTCCCTCCCTCCCTCCCTCTTTCTCTCTTTCTCCCTCCCTCCCTCCCTCCCTCCCTCTTTCTTTCTCTCTTTCTCCCTCCCTCCCTCCCTCTTTCTTTCTTTCTCCCTCCCTCCCTCCCTCTTTCTTTCTCCCTCCCCCACTCCCTCCCTCTTTCTTTCTCCCTCCCCCACTCCCTCCCTCCCTCCTTTCTCCCTCCCTCCCTCTTTCTTTCTCCCTCCCTCCCTCTTTCTTTCTCCCTCCCTCCCTCTCTTTCTCCCTCCCTCCCTCTTTCTTTCTCCCTCCCTCTTTCTCCCTCCCTCCCTCTTTCTCCCTCCCTCCCTCTCTCCCTGACCGTGGTTTCACATCCTCTTACCAATAACTGACAGCAGAATGACTGATAGTTGTTCAGAGTAGTTCAAACTGTGTTGTAACTCAGGAAGTGTTTTATTATAATCTATAACTGTGAGGACAAAATGCATTCACATAAGAGACAACAGTTAGTTACTTTTACAAGTGTTCGTTGTGTTTTCACTTTGTGGATTATGTGTGTATTGTTTTGTATTACTAGGTATTACTGAACTGTTGGAGCTAGGATTTCGTTGCAACTCCAAATCTGTGTACACGACAAAATACACGTTGATTTGATTGCAGTCACAGAGTAGAAATCTTAAATATTTTCGAATGTATGATTGAAGAAAATCTCACTATTAAAATGAATATCAAATATGGATCTAACATGCTGTCGATCTTGGCCTATAGTCCACACGTTTCATAATCGTGAAGAGTATAAGCTAATATGACAATTCCGTGTCTTTTCGGTTCCGTTCAACTAAGATGAAACCACCACCCAGTTGTGTCCCTCCCCATCGACAGATTCACTCGTGAACTAGGCGGGGCCCGTATCTCACGCATATAGAACTAACTGCAGCTTTCACAGCATAAAAACGGTACAAAACTAATACGAAATAGATTACAAATGTTATCAAATTTGATAACCGCTTGAATAATTCCAGGCTTCCTGTTATGATAATCGATAAGGACCCAGTGTCCCAAAGAACGTGTGTAATTCTAGACAATCGAATAACTTTTCCATTTCCGTTGTAACTTCAACCCCGTCACGGGAAGGATATCGGTCAAAACGCTGTTCCTTTTTTGTTATCCAACCGCGCGACCGAGAACAGTCGCTGGATACAAACTCTGCATTATGCATGACAAAAAAATAAAATAAATACAATTGTCTGACAACATTATGAGTTGTATTGTTTCACTCTCTGCTCCGCCATATTCTAGGCATATGACCTGCGCTTCCGCAAACCGTGTGTTGTGCATCCCCAGAAACCGGTCTCCCGTTTTCATTTGCAATAATGGATCATTCTGTCTGGAAAAACCATGGCATCATGTGCCACTATTTCGCATTATCCCGAGCGGCCGAAAACGCCGCAAACATGGCACAGATAGTAACAAAATCTCAGCCAATAGAAATGTGTGTAGATAAGGTACTTACAGTTATCCTCCGGAGCTCCAATCTGTTAGCGCCTCTCGTCGCTCGGTCTGTCGCTTCTCTCTGGGCGAGGTTTTGCGTTTCCTCATGACGTTGCAGCCTCGTTTTGAGACGAGCACCGCTCGACTGTGCTCAGCTATTGCAGTAGCTGTAACATAGCCTAGTGTAGACATTTCGCAATACATTATTTCACACCAATAATATCTGACTGAAAAAACAATACGCTTTATTATACAATGCACTACAGGAAGCCGACCCCCAGCATTTAGTGGAGGACCATCCTCCTCAGGGAATTTAATAAAACATTTAAATAGTGACAAATAAACAAAAGGTATATATTTTTTTAGATAAAACTATAAATATATTCACTTCACCAAATAATTGAAATGAAGGTTTACATTAACTAGCCTAGTTATAAAGAAGAAGGTTAAATTAGCCTCAACAGCACTCTGTAGGAGAGCAGCAGACGACAGCTAGCTTCCACCCTTCCATCTGGGTACATTGACTTCAATACAAAGCCTATATTTTTACATTTTAACAGTCACTCTTACGCAGAGCGACTTACAGTAGTGAGTTCACCCCGCTATCATCCAGAAGGCGAGGTCAGTACAGGTGCATCAAAGCTGGGACCGAGAGACTGAAAAACAGCTTCTATCTCAAGGCCATCAGACTGTTAAACAGCCACCACTAACATTGAGTGGCTGCTGCCAACACACTGTCATTGACACTGACCCAACTCCAGCCATTTTAATAATGGGAATTGATGGGAAATGATGTAAATATATCACTAGCCACTTTAAACAATGCTACCTTATATAATGTTACTTACCCTACATTATTCATCTCATATGCATATGTATATACTGTACTCTACAACATCGACTGCATCCTTATGTAACACATGTATCACTAGCCACTTTAACTATGCCACTTTGTTTACTTTGTCTACACACTCATCTCATATGTATATACTGTACTCGATACCATCTACTGTATGCTGCTCTGTACCATCACTCATTCATATATCCTTATGTACATGTTCCTTATCCCCTTACACTGTGTATAAGACAGTAGTTTTGGAATTGTTAGTTAGATTACTTGTTGGTTATCACTGCATTGTCGGAACTAGAAGCACAAGCATTTCGCTACACTCGCATTAACATCTGCTAACCATGTGTATGTGACAAATAAAATTTGATTTGATTTACATACATGTTCATACTGGTCACCCGTTGTAAATCAAACCCATAACCCTGGCTTTACAAGCACAATGCTCTACACAGGACCTAGGAGGCTCATGGTTCTCAACCCCCTTCCATTGACACAGTAAATTATAATTATGATTATAATTATTATAATTATTTTATTTTTTTAAAGCTTTATTTAACTAGGCTAGTTAAGAACAGTGTGTTAACTGCCTGTTCAGGGTCAGAATGACAGATTTGTACCTTGTCAGCTCGGGGAGTTGAACTTGCAACCTTCCGGTTACTAGTCCAACGCTCTAACCACTAGGCTACCCTGCCACCTCAGTTGAAGGAGAAGCAAGAGAGGGAGCTAGCTATATTGCGTTGTATTTTCTTTCACTTTGACTTTCACTTAGCTAGCAAATTCAGCTTAATAGTTTAGCCTACTCAAACACCCTGCTCAAACAGAGGGATGCTATGTGAGCTACACAGGACCTAGGAGGCTATAACAGAGGGATGCTATGTTAGCTAGCTGGCTATAACAGAGGGATGCTATGTTAGCTAGCTGGCTATAACAGAGGGATGCTATGTGAGCTCGCTGGCTATAACATAGGGATGCTATGTGAGCTAGCTGGCTATAACAGAGGGATGCTATGTTAGCTCGCTGGCTATAACAGAGGGATGCTATGTTAGCTAGCTGGCTATAACAGAGGGATGCTATGTTAGCTAGCTGGCTATAAAAGAGGGATGCTATGTTAGCTAGCTGGCTATAACAGAGGGATGCTATGTTAGCTAGCTGGCTATAACAGAGGGATGCTATGTTAGCTAGCTGGCTATAACAGAGGGATGCTATGTTAGCTAGCTGGCTATGACAATCCGACACTGGAACACTTCCAAGTCAAATTAAGCTTTTGGTTTTGTTAATTTATTGCTACTGCCGGTGTAACTGCTTGCCGACGGTACACTGTACTGCACGATTGTAGCGGGTTTACCATCGAGTTAGTTCTAGTAGCTATGTTGACTATGACGTTAGCTAAAATTAATGGTGACAACGATGTAGGCTGTGTGTAGCGGTTAGCGGTTATGATATGAAGGTTTGGCTTGGAAAGGTTTTTTCGCCTGCTCACAGACAGCTGAATGTTGTGCACTGAAGTCCCCAAGTGAAGGGAAAAAGTGAGGAGAGGAGAGCGCATTGATGCGAGAAGGAATCATAGTTACAACGATCAAAGTGATCATGCTGTTTGTACGTGGCTGCTATGAAAGTCAACAGTTTTTCTTGTGATCAGGGGTGTATTTATTCAGCCGATTTGGTTGAAAAACGTTCTGAAAACAGAACGAAACTGGGATAAACATAACTGAATTTGTCCAATAGAAACTCTCGTTTGCAACTGTTGGAATAATGATTACACCCTCGATCAGTTAGATGCAGACAGGAGTGTGCAAGGCGGTATTGAATGCGTCACTGTCTGTCACAAATTTATCTTGATCTGTGCACCTACCATGTAAACTGTCATTCATAGGCTAGGTTGTATGACGGGTATAGGGAAAATCTGAGTGTCACGTTGGAGCCTAAACCTATCGATGTTACATTGAGCAGGGTGAATGGAATATGAATGACAGTCATCCAATAGGCTGTAAAATTAAAAATTAAAAAATGATCGTCCTTCCTCAGCTTTAAAGGGCAGTGACTGCCAATGCTAGGATTATGGTCATGATCATTATAGGACCAATTAACAGCTGTCTATTCATTCCGTATAACATCCACCTGATGATTACTCATCATACAAAAAGGACCAATGAACAGCTACAGAGTAGAAGCATATAACATCCACACGATCATGTTTGTTACCTTCAAAGTCAACATCATTGTGACCCTGGTCATATTGTCTGGGGGTTTCTGGGTAATATGCCTCCACAATTTAGTCCTTCTGAAATTCTCTCTGTCTTCATCTGCAATGTCTCTCTGTCTGGTTGTTGTTGGGCTTTATACATTAGTGAAATTATATTACAAGGCAAATGTAATCCAAGTTGCTGCTCTATCTGGTTTGTTCCTGTGAGCCCTGTGACTGTCCAGGACACCAAGTCACAATACAGTACAGAGTAGATGTGAGCTCTGTGACTGTCCAGGGCACCAAGTCACAATACAGTACAGAGTAGATGTGAGCTCTGTGACTATCCAGGACACCAAGTCACAATACGGTACAGAGTAGATGTGAGCTCTGTGACTGTCCAGGACACCAAGTCACAATACGGTACAGAGTAGATGTGAGCTCTGTGACTGTCCAGGACACCAAGTCACAATACGGTACAGAGTAGATGTGAGCTCTGTGACTGTCCAGGACACCAAAGTCACAATAGAGTACAGAGTAGATGTGAGCTCTGTGACTGTCCAGGACACCAAGTCACAATACAGTACAGGGTAGATGTGAGCTCTGTGACTGTCCAGGACACCAAGTCACAATACAGTACAGAGTAGATGTGAGCTCTGTGACTGTCCAGGACACCAAGTCACAATACAGTACAGAGTAGATGTGAGCTCTGTGACTGTCCAGGACACCAAGTCACAATACAGTACAGAGTAGATGTGAGCTATGTGACTGTCCAGGACACCAAGTCACAATACAGTACAGAGTAGATGTGAGCTCTGTGACTGTCCAGGATACCAAGTCACAATACAGTACAGGGTAGATGTGAGCTCTGTGACTGTCCAGGACACCAAGTCACAATACAGTACAGGGTAGATGTGAGCTCTGTGACTGTCCAGGACACCAAGTCACAATACAGTACAGAGTAGATGTGAGCTCTGTGACTGTCCAGGACACCAAGTCACAATACAGTACAGGGTAGATGTGAGCTCTGTGACTGTCCAGGACACCAAGTCACAATACAGTACAGAGTAGATGTGAGCTCTGTGACTGTCCAGGACACCAAGTCACAATACAGTACAGGGTAGATGTGAGCTCTGTGACTGTCCAGGGCACCAAGTCACAATACAGTACAGAGTAGATGTGAGCTCTGTCACTGTCCAGGACACCAAGTCACAATACTGTACAGAGTAGATGTGAGCCCTGTGACTGTCCAGGACACCAAGTCACAATACAGTACAGAGTAGATGTGAGCTCTGTCACTGTCCAGGACACCAAGTCACAATAGAGTACAGAGTAGACGTGAGCTCTGTGACTGTCCAGGACACCAAGTCACAATACAGTACAGAGTAGATGTGAGCTCTGTGACTGTCCAGGACACCAAGTCACAATACAGTACAGGGTAGATGTGAGCTCTGTGACTGTCCAGGGCACCAAGTCACAATACAGTACAGAGCAGATAGATACTAGAGTACAGAGTAGATCGATACTAGAGTACAGAGTAGATAGATACTAGAGTACAGAGTAGATGGATACTAGAGTACAGAGTAGATAGATACTAGAGTACAGAGTAGATAGATACTAGAGTACAGAGTAGATAGATACTAGAGTACAGAGTAGATGGATACTGTAGTAGAGTAGGTGGATACTATAGTACAGAGTAGATAGATACTAGAGTACAGAGTAGATGGATACTGTAGTAGAGTAGATGGATACTATAGTACAGAGTAGATAGATACTAGAGTACAGAGTAGATAGATACTAGAGTACAGAGTAGATGGATACTGTAGTAGAGTAGGTGGATACTAGAGTACAGAGTAGATAGATACTAGAGTACAGAGTAGATGGATACTAGAGTACAGAGTAGATAGATACTGTAGTAGAGTAGGTGGATACTAGAGTACAGAGTAGATGGATACTGTAGTAGAGTAGGTGGATACTAGAGTACAGAGTAGATAGATACTAGAGTACAGAGTAGGTGGATACTAGAGTACAGAGTAGATAGATACTAGAGTACAGAGTAGATGGATACTATAGTAGAGTAGATGGATACTAGAGTACAGAGTAGATGGATACTATAGTAGAGTAGATGGATACTATAGTAGAGTAGATGGATACTAGAGGAGAGAGTAGATGGATACCAGAGTAGATAGATACTAGAGTACAGAGTAGATGGATACTATAGTAGAGTAGATGGATACTAGAGTACAGAGTAGATGGATACTATAGTAGAGTAGATGGATACTATAGTAGAGTAGATGGATACTAGAGTACAGAGTAGATAGATACTAGAGTACAGAGTAGATAGATACTATAGTAGAGTAGATGGATACTATAGTAGAGTAGATGGATACTATAGTACAGAGTAGATAGATACTAGAGTACAGAGTAGATGGATACTAGAGTAGGGCAGATCTGGACTAATAGGGAGGTGGTGTTGTGAGGAGGGGGGAGGTTGGGGAGGTTGGGGTGAGGAGAGGGATGGGGTGAGGAGGAGGGGGATGGGGTGAGGAGAGGGGGATGGGGTGAGGAGGAGGGGTTGGGGTGAGGAGAGGGGGATGGGGTGTGGAGGGGGATGGGGTGTGGAGGGGGGATGGGGTGAGGAGAGGGGATGGGGTGTGGAGGGGGGGGATTGGGTTGGGTTAAACAGCTGTTATCTATATCCTTCTGAAGTGTCCCAGTAATTTGCCATGTGAAGTGACTATCGCTGCAGAGAAGCTGACCCTGTTGGCTACAGCGACAAACCACCAAATGAACCGCCCCATCAAAGCAAAACCATAAGTGTAGTTTTAGACAAATTCACTTATCACGCTAGATTTATCGCGGGTTCACACACTAACATGCCCAGTGTTTTCCTCCTCCCCCATTTGGAACAGCCGAGTGTGTAACAGGGCAGGTGTCACAGTCACGCCATGAAGAAGACGATCGTCACTGGTGTGGTCGTCAGGGCGGTCGCGTCTCCAGAGGGACGGAGGCCACATCACGACTCCCTCCCAAATGGCATTCTATTCCCTATGTAGTGCACTAGTTTATATGGCACCCTATTCACGACTCCCTCCCACATGGCATTCTATTCCCTATGTAGTGCACTAGTTTATATGGCACCCTATTCACGACTCCCTCCCACATGGCATTCTATTCCCTATGTAGTGCACTAGTTTATATGGCACCCTATTCACGACTCCCTCCCACATGGCATTCTATTCCCTATGTAGTGCACTAGTTTATATGGCACCCTATTCACGACTCCCTCCCACATGGCATTCTATTCCCTATGTAGTGCACTAGTTTATATGGCACCCTATTCACGACTCCCTCCCACATGGCATTCTATTCCCTATGTAGTGCACTAGTTTATATGGCACCCTATTCACGACTCCCTCCCACATGGCATTCTATTCCCTATGTAGTGCACTAGTTTATATGGCACCCTATTCCCTATGTAGTGCACTAGTTTATATGGCACCCTATTCACGACTCCCTCCCACATGGCATTCTATTCCCTATGTAGTGCACTACTTTATATGGCACCCTATTCCCTATGTAGGCCACTACTTTATATGTCACACTATTCCCTATGTAGGCCACTACTTTATATGTCACACTATTCCCTATGTAGTGCACTACTTTATATGTCACACTATTCCCTATGTAGTGCACTACTTTATATGTCACACTATTCCCTATGTAGGCCACTACTTTATATGGCACCCTATTCCCTATGTAGGCCACTACTTTATATGGCACCCTATTCCCTATGTAGGCCACTACTTTATATGGAACCCTATTCCCTATGTCGGCCACTACTTTATATGGCACCCTATTCCCTATGAAGTGCACTAGTTTATATGGCACCCTATTCCCTATGTAGTGCACTAGTTTATATGGCACCCTATTCACGACTCCCTCCCACATGGCATTCTATTCCCTATGTAGTGCACTACTTTATATGGCACCCTATTCCCTATGTAGGCCACTACTTTATATGTCACACTATTCCCTATGTAGGCCACTACTTTATATGTCACACTATTCCCTATGTAGTGCACTACTTTATATGTCACACTATTCCCTATGTAGTGCACTACTTTATATGTCACACTATTCCCTATGTAGGCCACTACTTTATATGGCACCCTATTCCCTATGTAGGCCACTACTTTATATGGCACCCTATTCCCTATGTAGTGCACTACTTTATATGGCACCCTGTTCCCTATGTAGTGCACTACTTTATATGGCACCCTATTCCCTATGTAGGCCACTAGTTTATATGGCACCCTATTCCCTATGTAGTGCACTACTTTATATGAGTAGGGTGTCGTTGGGGACGTTGCCGACGGCTGAGCAGAACAGAGGGCTGGAGGGAGTGGGCTCACATTCCGACAGCAGGAGAAGCATACTTGGCATTCCTACTGCGGTCGGTCAGTTAGTTAGTCTCTCTCAACGAGCCGTTTGATTTTCACTGGGCTTTCAGACGTACATGTTAGTCATTTAGCAGGCGCTCTTATCCAGAGAGACTTACGGGAGCAATTAGGGTTAAGTGCCTTGCTCAAGGGCACGTCGGCAGCTTTTTCAACTAGTCGGCTCTGGGATTCGAAAGAGAGAGAGAGAGAGACAGAGAGAGAGAGAGAGAGAGAGAGAGAGAGAGAGAGAGAGAGAGAGAGAGAGAGAGAGAGAGAGAGAGAGACAGAGAGAGTGTGTGAGTGAGAAAGAGAGAGAGAAAGAGAGAGAGAGAGACAGAGAGAGTGTGTGAGTGAGTGAGAAAGAGAGAGAGAAAGAGAGAAAGACAGAGAGAGAGAGAGAAAGAGAAAGAGAGAAAGAGAGAGAGAGAGAAAGATGCAATTGCGCTCTGTGAGACAGGGCCACTTTCACTCAGTTGGAAGTTACTGGCAGAGCGCTGGGATTTGGTTGTTTGAAGAAAAGTGTGTTGAAGACCATGCAGGGGAAGAGGGGCGTCAGAGTGCTGGTGTCAGACCAGGGTCGTGCTTCTGGCACGGTACATTCAGGACAGGCAGCTACTAACCCTACTGCTGATCGTCAAGACCATCTCTATCAACGGAATATAAAGCTCCAGGCATCTGAATTCCTCTCTCTCTCTCTCTCTCAGTACATGCTGAAACATGCAGAGGGTAGAGTGTCTATCGAGGGAAAATGCTCTACAAACCTTCCATTGCTCTGCTATACAATCAGAAATGCTAGACACATATAGTGTATTATCACACAGGAAACTAAATAGAAAATATTGATGCAACAAACTAAAATTGAAGATAGGATTGACAATGACCAATAGGAGTTGGCTAGACACCACAAACAGATCTGGGACCAGCCTAGAGCTGTAGCATTCAGCGAATCAGGTGGAATATCAATAGGAGCAGTGCCAATACAGCATAGCTTTCTGTCCTCTACCACCTCCTCCTCAACAGGAAAGATACAAACAGATCTGGGACCAGCCTAGAGCTGTAGCATTCAGCTAATCAGGTGGAATATCACTAGGAGCAGTGCCAATACAGCATAGCTTTCTGTCCTCTACCACCTCCTCCTCAACAGGAAAGACACAGCAGAAGCTCTTGTCATGGTGTCTTAGAGGACTGCTGGAAACACATGGGGGCATTTTCTATTCTTAGTAACGCCTTCCTTCTGGGGCGGAGCCTAGCTCTCACTCTCTTCTCTTCCTTCTGGGGCGGAGCCTAGCTCTCACTCTCTTCTCTTCTCTTCCTTCTGGGGCGGAGCCTAGCTCTCACTCTCTTCTCTTCTCTTCCTTCTGGGGCGGAGCCTAGCTCTCACTTTCTTCTCTTCCTTCTGGGGCGGAGCCTAGCTCTCACTCTCTTCTCTTCTCTTCCTTCTGGGGCGGAGCCTAGCTCTCACTCTCTTCTCTTCTCTTCCTTCTGGGGCGGAGCCTAGCTCTCACTCTCTTCTCTTCCTTCTGGGGCGGAGCCTAGCTCTCACTCTGTTCGCTTCTCTTCCTTCTGGGGCGGAGCCTAGCTCTCACTCTCTTCTCTTCTCTTCCTTCTGGGGCGGAGCCTAGCTCTCACTCGCTTCTCTTTTCTTCCTTCTGAGGCAGAGCTGAATTCTCTCTCCTCTTATCTTCCTTCTGAGGTGGAGCCTAGCTCTCTCTCTTCTCTTTTCTTCCTTCTGAGGTGGAGCCTAGCTCTCTCTCTTCTCTTTTCTTCCTTCTGAGGTGGAGCCTAGCTCTCACTCTCTTCTCTTTTCTTCCTTCTGGGGCGGAGCCTAGCTCTCTCTCCTCTCTTTTCTTCCTTCTGGGGCGGAGCCTAGCTCTCTCTCCTCTTGTCTTCTTTCTGGGGCGGAGCCTAGCTCTCTCTCCTCTCTTTTCTTCCTTCTGGGGCGGAGCCTAGCTCTCTCTCCTCTTGTCTTCTTTCTGAGGCGGAGCCTAGCTCTCTCTCTTGTCTTCCTTCTGGGGCGGAGCCTAGCTCTCTCTCCTCTTGTCTTCTTTCTGGGGCGGAGCCTAGCTCTCTCTCCTCTTGTCTTCTTTCTGGGGCGGAGCTTAGCTCTCTCTCCTCTCTTTTCTTCCTTCTGGGGCGGTGCCTAGCTCTCACTCTCTTCTCTTCTCTTCCTTCTGGGGCGGAGCCTAGCTCTCACTCTCTTCCCTTCCTTCTGAGCGGAGCCTAGCTCTCACTCTCTTTTCTTCCTTCTGAGGCGGAGCCTAGCTCTCTCTCCTCTCTTTTCTTCCTTCTGGGGCGGAGCCTAGCTCTCTCTCCTCCTTTCTTCCTTCTGGGGCGGAGCCTAGCTCTCTCTCCTCTCTTTTCTTCCTTCTGAGGCGGAGCCTAGCTCTCTCTCCTCTCTTTTCTTCCTTCTGAGGCGGAGCCTAGCTCTCTCTCCTCTCTTTTCTTCCTTCTGGGGCGGAGCCTAGCTCTCTCTCCTCCTTTCTTCCTTCTGGGGCGGAGCCTAGCTCTCTCTCCTCTCTTTTCTTCCTTCTGGGGCGGAGCCTAGCTCTCTCCTCTCTTTTCTTCCTTCTGAGGCGGAGCCTAGCTCTCACTCTCTTCTCTTCCTTCTGGGGGCGGAGCCTAGCTCTCTCTCTTCTCTTCTTCCTTCTGAGGCGGAGCCTAGCTCTCTCTCTTCCTTCTGGGGCGGAGCCTAGCTCTCTCTCCTCCTTTCTTCCTTCTGGGGCGGAGCCTAGCTCTCTCTCCTCTCTTTTCTTCCTTCTGGGGCGGAGCCTAGCTCTCTCTCCTCTCTTTTCTTCCTTCTGAGGCGGAGCCTAGCTCTCACTCTCTTCTCTTCCTTCTGGGGCGGAGCCTAGCTCTCACTCTCTTCTCTTCTTCCTTCTGAGGCGGAGCCTAGCTCTCTCTCTTGTCTTCCTTCTGGGGCGGAGCCTAGCTCTCTCTCCTCTCTTTTCTTCCTTCTGAGGCGGAGCCTAGCTCTCACTCTCTTCTCTTCCTTCTGGGGCGGAGCCTAGCTCTCACTCTCTTCTCTTCTTCCTTCTGAGGCGGAGCCTAGCTCTCTCTCTTGTCTTCCTTCTGGGGCGGAGCCTAGCTCTCTCTCCTCCTTTCTTCCTTCTGGGGCGGAGCCTAGCTCTCTCTCCTCTCTTTTCTTCCTTCTGGGGCGGAGCCTAGCTCTCTCTCCTCTCTTTTCTTCCTTCTGAGGCGGAGCCTAGCTCTCACTCTCTTCTCTTCCTTCTGGGCGGAGCCTAGCCTCTCTTCTCTTCTTCCTTCTGAGGCGGAGCCTAGCTCTCTCTCTGTCTTCCTTCTGGGGCGGAGCCTAGCTCTCTCTCCTCCTTTCTTCCTTCTGGGGCGGAGCCTAGCTCTCTCTCCTCTCTTTTCTTCCTTCTGGGGCGGAGCCTAGCTCTCTCTCCTCTCTTTTCTTCCTTCTGAGGCGGAGCCTAGCTCTCACTCTCTTCTCTTCCTTCTGGGGCGGAGCCTAGCTCTCACTCTCTTCTCTTCTTCCTTCTGAGGCGGAGCTCTCTCTTGTCTTCCTTCTGGGGCGGAGCCCTAGCTCTCTCTCCTCTCTTTCTTCCTTCTGGGGCGGAGCCCTAGCTCTCTCTCCTCCTTTCTTCCTTCTGGGGCGGAGCCTAGCTCTCTCTCCTCTCTTTTCTTCCTTCTGGGGCGGAGCCTAGCTCTCTCTCCTCTCTTTTCTTCCTTCTGAGGCGGAGCCTAGCTCTCACTCTCTTCTCTTCCTTCTGGGGCGGAGCCTAGCTCTCACTCTCTTCTCTTCTTCCTTCTGAGGCGGAGCCTAGCTCTCTCTCTTGTCTTCCTTCTGGGGCGGAGCCTAGCTCTCTCTCCTCTCTTTTCTTCCTTCTGAGGCAGAGCCTAGCTCTCTCTTGTCTTCCTTCTGGGGCGGAGCCTAGCTCTCTCTTGTCTTCCTTCTGGGGCGGAGCCTAGCTCTCTTCTTGTCTTCTTTCTGGGGCGGAGCCTAGCTCTCTCTCCTCTTGTCTTCTTTCTGGGGCGGAGCTTAGCTCTCTCCTCTCTTTTCTTCCTTCTGGGGGCGGTGCCTAGCTCTCACTCTCTTCTCTTCCTTCTGAGCGGAGCCTAGCTCTCACTCTCTTCTCTTCCTTCTGAGCGGAGCCTAGCTCTCACTCTCTTCTCTTCCTTCTGAGGCGGAGCCTAGCTCTCTCTCCTCTTTACTTCCTTCTGGGGCGGAGCCTAGCTCTCTCTCCTCTCTTTTCTTCCTTCTGAGGCAGAGCCTAGCTCTCTCTTGTCTTCCTTCTGGGGCGGAGCCTAGCTCTCTCTCTTGTCTTCCTTCTGGGGCGGAGCCTAGCTCTCTCTCCTCTCTTTTCTTCCTTCTGAGGCAGAGCCTAGCTCTCTCTCTTGTCTTCCTTCTGGGGCGGAGCCCTAGCTCTCTCTCTTGTCTTCCTTCTGGGGCGGAGCCTTCTCTCTCTTGTCTTCTTTCTGGGGCGGAGCCAGCTCTCTCTCTTGTCTTCCTTCTGAGGCGGAGCCCTAGCTCTCTCCCTCTTGTCTTCCTTCTGGGGCGGAGCCTAGCTCTCTCTCCTCTCTTTTCTTCCTTCTGAGGCGGAGCCTAGCTCTCTCTCTTGTCTTCCTTCTGGGGCGGAGCCAAGCTCTCTCTCCTCTTGTCTTCCTTCTGGGGCGAGCCTGCTCTCTCTCTCTCTTTTCTTCCTTCTGAGGCGGAGCCCCTAGCTCTCTCTCCTCTCTTTTCTTCCTTCTGAGGCGGAGCTAGCTCTCTCTCTTGTCTTCCTTCTGGGGCGGAGCCTAGCTCTCTCTCCTCTTGTCTTCCTTCTGGGGCGGAGCCTAGCTCTCTCTCCTCTTGTCTTCCTTCTGGGGGCGGAGCCTGGCTCTCTCTCCTCTCTTTTCTTCCTTCTGAGGCGGAGCCTAGCTCTCTCTCTCTCTTTTCTTCCTTCTGGGGCGGAGCCTAGCTCTCTCTCTTGTCTTCCTTCTGGGGCGGAGCCTAGCTCTCTCGCTTGTCTTCCTTCTGGGGCGGAGCCTAGCTCTCTCTCCTCTTGTCTTCCTTCTGGGGCGGAGCCTAGCTCTCTCTCCTCTCTTTTCTTCCTTCTGAGGCGGAGCCTAGCTCTCTCTCTTGTCTTCCTTCTGGGGCGGAGCCAAGCTCTCTCTCTTGTCTTCCTTCTGGGGCGGAGCCTAGCTCTCACTCTCTTCTCTTCCTTCTGAACGAAGCCTAGCTCTCTCTTCTCTTGTCTTCTTTCTGGGCCGGAGCCTAGCTCTCTCTCCTCTCTTTTCTTCCTTCTGAGGCGGAGCCTAGCTCTCTCTTCTCTTGTCTTCTTTCTGGGCCGGAGCCTAGCTCTCTCTCTTGTCTTCCTTCTGGGGCGGAGCCTAGCTCTCTCTCTTGTCTTCCTTCTGGGGCGGAGCCTAGCTCTCACTCTCTTCTCTTCCTTCTGAACGAAGCCTAGCTCTCTCTTCTCTTGTCTTCCTTCTGGGGCGGAGCCTAGCTCTCCTCTCTTCTCTTCCTTCTGAACGAAGCCTAGCTCTCTCTTCTCTTGTCTTCCTTCTGGGGCGGAGCCTAGCTCTCACTCTCTTCTCTTCCTTCTGAACGAAGCCTAGCTCTCTCTTCTCTTGTCTTCCTTCTGGGGCGGAGCCTAGCTCTCACTCTCTTCTCTTCCTTCTGAACGAAGCCTAGCTCTCTCTCTTCTCTTGTCTT
>NW_025746187.1:147500-150906 GCF_021184085.1 Oncorhynchus gorbuscha | reverse complement strand
AGTCACATCATCACATGTTATGTAGGTAAAGCGTTGGGCCAGTTGGCAGGCAGAGTCTGGCTACTTACTGTGCCAGGGCAGACAATGACTGGTGTCAGCCTCCCCTCTCTAGGGCTCTTCACTGTCAAGCCTGCTACTCTTATTCATTCTTAAGTAGTGTTGGGGCTGAAAATGAGTCCGACTGCACCCAGCTACAAGGCTGACAGCAACACCTTAAATGACTATCACACAAAACAGCAGTGTTTGATATGATGATGATGAAGATGATGATGATGATGATGATGATGATGATGGCTAAGCATTCATTTGAATGGGGACAATCCTCATTGACTGCCTTGCCTTCACTGCAACACACACACACACAGAGAGATAAATGACCGTATGAATTCTGCCCGGATACAGATGATGCCATCATTTGAGAGGAGCGGGTGGATAATATGTAGGTCAGAGAGGATTTCTCTCCTCCAGACTGATGTCATTTCACCCATTGACTTGACTGGCAGATGTACTACCCCACCACCGTACTGTCAACCGTGTGGAAGATAGTCCGGTTATCACACCGACCAATCCAGGGTTGGAAATACGGACATTTCAACCCCCCGATAACAGATAACCCTAACCCCTCCCCCTGATAACAGATAACCTTAGCCCCTCCCCCTGATAACAGATAACCCTAACCCCTCCCCCCTGATAACAGATAATCCTAACCCCTCCCCCTGATAACAGATAACCCTAACCCCCCCCCTGATAACAGATAACCTTAACCCCTCCCCCCCTGTACATTCTGGGGATTTTATCATACGATCAGCTCGTCATTCTTCCTCAGTTCATTCAAAGCTGTCCAGATGGGCTAGAAGTGACAGTTTGAATCACATTGACTCTGGACTTCAGGTAAAAAATGTAGAGCCTGTTGAGAATGAACCTTTATTAGACTGGACCATGAACCGTTAGAGTTCCCAGAGTGCTGCAGCGGTCTAAGACACTTCTCAGTGCAAGAGGCGTCACCACAGTCCTGGTTCAAATCCAGGCTGTATCACATCCGGCCCGTGATTGGGAGTCCCATAGGGCGTAACTGGCCCAGTGTCGTCCAGGTTTGGCCGGAGTAGGCCGTCATTGTAAATAGGAATTTGTTCTTAACTGACTTGCCTAGTTAAATATAGGTCACATTTAAACAATTCAATTAAAATTAGGGCCTAAATACGTGGAGGATTTGTGAAGACAGGAATCAGGATAAGTGGAGGTCTAGCCGAGATTTCAAGGGTAGTAAAATCTTGAAGTCCAACTACCTCCAAACAAATAAATCAGCATTTAACCCTGTTTATCTCCTCATTCCATCCATGCCAGGGTAGTAGAACCAGGTACAGTCCTGACTGACCTGAGAAAACAACTACGGGCCATTCCATCCATGCCAGGGTAGTAGAACCAGAACCAGGTACAGTCCTGACTGACGCATGAGCAGATATCACCTGAGATAACAACAACTACTGTCTGCCTGGAGTTAGATAAATACTGCTGGAGATATGAGTGATTGGCAGACAAGAAGAGAAGAGGAGATATGAATGATTGGCAGACGAGAAGGAGAGAGAGAGAGAGAGAGAGAGAGAGAGAGAGAGAGAGAGAGAGAGAGAGAGAGAGAGAGAGAGAGAGAGAGAGAGAGAGAGAGAGAGAGAGAGAGAGAGAGAGAGAGAGAGAGAGAGAGAGAGAGAGAGAGAGAGAGTATACTCGGTGACATACTAGAAATGTCTGTTTTTCTGTCTGTGTTAGTGGATCAGGAGCCCTGTCCCCAAGGTGGTCAACCGGCCCAGATAACAGGCCTCATCTGTCTGTGTTAGTGGATCAGGAGCCACAGTTCAGGTAATGTCTGTGGAGTAGGTCTACCGTGAACCAGATAAACAAGCGCTGCCCCGGTACACCCGTCTGGTCCTCAAGGCATGAGGGGCGTCAACAGATTAGATCACCACAGATCAACCCCAGGAAGTCAATTGGTCTGCCGGTGTCTAAAGTGCAGCCAAGCTGTGGTGTTGAACCATACCTTCGCTGTAACACACACACACACACACACACACACACACACACACACACACACACACACACACACACACACACACACACACACACACACACACACACACACACACACACACACACACACACACACACACACACACACACACACACACTAAACCCTTTACATTCTCAACTCTAGATAGAGGAGGATAAAACCACACTGGGAAATGGAATCATGATGCTGGTCACATATTGGAATGGCTTTATGTCCAGGGATTTTTCTACCATTGAAATCCTAAGCATTTTTTGGGGGGGAAAAACATTTTCAGGATGGAAAACCCTTTTCAGTGTAAACTTAAACAACTAAAACCAGATATAAAATATGTAGAAAAGATAATGGAGTTATATATATTTTTTTAAATTGAGAAATAACAATCACCAAAATAAAAGCTAGACAATCAGGGAGAATTGAAAATTCCAAAAACAATTAATTTAGCAGTGTTGATTTTGATATTATGTTTGAGCAAACGAACACAGAATTAGCCATTTAAAAAAATGAAGGAAACTGGCTTTAAAACGACAACATTTCCTCTCAACTCCATGGAGAAACGTGTAGAATTGCAGCGCCAGGACGAGGGCCTCTAGAATGTTCTCTACAGCGCCAGGACAAGGGCCCCTAGAATGTTCTCTACAGCGCCAGGACAAGGGCCCCTAGAATGTTCTCTACAGCGCCAGGATGAGGGCCCCCTAGAATGTTCTCTACAGCGCCAGGACAAGGGCCCTAGAATGTTCTCTACAGCGCCAGGACGAGGGCCCCTAGAATGTTCTCTACAGCGCCAGGACGAGGGCCCCTAGAATGTTCTCTACAGAGCCAGGACGAGGGCCTCTAGAATGTTCTCTACAGCGCCAGGACGAGGGCCCCTAGAATGTTCTCTACAGCGCCAGGACGAGGGCCCCTAGAATGTTCTCTACAGCGCCAGGACGAGGGCCCCTAGAATGTTCTCTACAGTGCCAGGACGAGGGCCTCTGGAAGGTTCTCTACATAGCCAGGACGAGGGTCTCTGGAAGGTTCTCTACAGCGCCAGGACGAGGGCCCCTAGAATGTTCTCTACAGCGCCAGGACGAGGGCCCCTAGAATGTTCTCTACAGCGCCAGGACGAGGGCCCCTAGAATGTTCTCTACAGTGCCAGGACGAGGGCCTCTGGAAGGTTCTCTACAGCGCCAGGACGAGGGCCCCTAGAATGTTCTCTACAGCGCCAGGACGAGGGCCCCAAGAATGTTCTCTACAGCGCCAGGACGAGGGCCTCTAGAATGTTCTCTACAGCGCCAGGACGAGGGCCCCTAGAATGTTCTCTACAGAGCCAGGACCAGGGCCTCTAGAATGTTCTCTACAGCGCCA
>NW_025746187.1:107500-135000 GCF_021184085.1 Oncorhynchus gorbuscha | reverse complement strand
ACAGTAGAACTGTAGAACTTTCTATAACTGGAACTGTAAAACTGTAGAACTTTCTAGAACTGGAACTGTAGAACTGTAGAACTTTCTAGAACTGGAACAGTAGAACTGTAGAACTTTCTAGAACTGGAACAGTAGAACTGTAGAACTTTCTATAACTGGAACTGTAAAACTGTAGAACTTTCTAGAACTGGAACTGTAGAACTGTAGAACTTTCTAGAACTGGAACAGTAGAACTGTAGAACTTTCTAGAACTGGAACAGTAGAACTGTAGAACTTTCTAGAACTGTAGAAACAAAGATGAATCTGTCACCAGCACCGAGGCCTCCAGCCTTCCAGCAGACTTCCTTCCTCCATGACGGACTGACTGGCCTGATGAAAATAGAGCAGGAAAACCACAAGCATTGGAGAGAGGACGGCGCTAGCCGGAGCGTTCGGGCCTTCCAACAGAGCACGCTCCTGTTCAGCCGAGACAACTAGCTGGACAATGTAGTCATACACATGAACCAACGGCCTGATTCACAGTCACTCAGCAACCACGGCTCGGACTGGCTGACATGGCTCAAAACAGACACAGTCTCTGTAATGATGAATATCATGTACATACAGTAGTCTGATTGAGCCTGGCGCCTTGCCGGCTTCCCTTACCAGGTGGACTGGGACTGAGGTAGAATGATAACGCTTGTCCATGACCCCCCCAGCTAACAACAAACATTCCTACCACTTTAGAGAATGTTCCTTTTAACCTGCTATGTCAATGCTCCTAGCCTGCTATGCTAATGCTCCTAACCTGCTATGCTAATGCTCCTAACCTGCTATGCTAATGTTCCCAACCTGCTATGCTAATGTTCCCAACCTGCTATGCTAATGTTCCTAACCTGCTATGCTAATGTTCCCAACCTGCTATGCTAATGTTCCCAACCTGCTATGCTAATGTTCCTAACCTGCTATGCTAATGTTCCCAACCTGCTATGCTAATGTTCCTAACCTGCTATGCTAATGTTCCCAACCTGCTATGCTAATGTTCCCAACCTGCTATGCTAATGTTCCTAAGCTGCTATGTTAATGTTCCTAACCTGCAATGTTAATGTTCCCAAACTGCTATGTTAATGTTCCCAACCTGCTATGTTAATGTTCCCAACCTGCTATGTTAATGTTCCCAACCTGCTATGCTAATGTTCCCAACCTGCTATGTTAATGTTCCCAACCTGCTATGCTAATGTTCCTAACCTGCTATGTTAATGTTCCCAACCTGCTATGCTAATGTTCCTAACCTGCTATGTTAATGTTCCCAACCTGCTATGCTAATGTTCCCAACCTGCTATGCTAATGTTCCTAACCTGCTATGTTAATGTTCCCAACCTGCTATGTTAATGTTCCCAACCTGCTATGTTAATGTTCCCAACCTGCTATGCTAATGTTCCTAACCTGCTATGTTAATGTTCCCAACCTGCTATGCTAATGTTCCTAACCTGCTATGTTAATGTTCCCAACCTGCTATGCTAATGTTCCTAACCTGCTATGCTAATGTTCCCAACCTGCTATGTTAATGTTCCCAACCTGCTATGCTAATGTTCCCAAACTGCTATGTTAATGTTCCCAACCTGCTATGCTAATGTTCCTAAGCTGCTATGTTAATGTTCCTAACCTGCAATGTTAATGTTCCCAAACTGCTATGTTAATGTTCCCAACCTGCTATGTTAATGTTCCCAACCTGCTATGTTAATGTTCCCAACCTGCTATGCTAATGTTCCCAAACTGCTATGTTAATGTTCCCAACCTGCTATGCTAATGTTCCCAACCTGCTATGTTAATGTTCCCAACCTGCTATGCTAATGTTCCTAACCTGCTATGCTAATGTTCCTAACCTGCTATGTTAATGTTCCCAACCTGCTATGTTAATGTTCCCAACCTGCTATGCTAATGTTCCCAAACTGCTATGTTAATGTTCCCAACCTGCTATGCTAATGTTCCTAAGCTGCTATGTTAATGTTCCTAACCTGCAATGTTAATGTTCCCAAACTGCTATGTTAATGTTCCCAACCTGCTATGTTAATGTTCCCAACCTGCTATGTTAATGTTCCCAACCTGCTATGCTAATGTTCCCAAACTGCTATGTTAATGTTCCCAACCTGCTATGCTAATGTTCCCAACCTGCTATGTTAATGTTCCCAACCTGCTATGCTAATGTTCCTAACCTGCTATGCTAATGTTCCTAACCTGCTATGCTAATGTTCCCAAACTGCTATGTTAATGTTCCCAACCTGCTATGCTAATGTTCCCAACCTGCTATGTTAATGTTCCCAACCTGCTATGCTAATGTTCCTAACCTGCTATGCTAATGTTCCTAACATGAATCAAGGGGAATCAACCTACTCTCATATTCTAAACAATATATGTTCATTTCATTATTTTGGAAACAGTTACTGATCTCTGATCTCTGGTCGGACTTGAATGTTTGTACAAACTGTTTACCTGAGCCAAAAACATGTGTACCGAAGTTACACAACAGTGGCTGGTGTTTAGTCCCGAACTGAAACCGAAGGTCGCAACACTTATCGGCATTCATAAAACTTCTCTTTAAACTTCAGATCTTTCTCCCTCTGACAATCCAATAAAATATCCTGTATTTATATGTTGTTGTTGGTGTGAAAAGGCAACAGGTTTGTCAAACAAAAGACATTTCGCTAGATAACACCCAGTCAATCGCCAGTGTTTTATTTTCATCTGGCAGTTTGACTGTCGTCTCCTGTGTTATGAGTTGCATGTTAACAGGTGAAGTGAATTAGTGAGACAGGTAAGACAGAGGCTCAGTTCAGTCTCATGTTGTTTACAGTAAGCATGTCACTTGATACTTCAGACCAGTCCTCCTCCTCCTCCTCCTCCTCCTCCACCCAGGAGGCTACCTGCCTCCCCCTCTAACCACTAGGCTACCTGCCTCTAACCACTAGGCTACCTGCCTCTAACCAGGAGGCTACCTGCCTCCCCCTCTAACCACTAGGCTACCTGCCTCTAACCAGGAGGCTACCTGCCTCCCCCTCTAACCACTAGGCTACCTGCCTCTAACCACTAGGCTACCTGCCTCTAACCAGGAGGCTACCCGCCTCCCCCTCTAACCACTAGGCTACCTGCCTCTAACCAGGAGGCTACCTGCCTCCCCCTCTAACCACTAGGCTACCTGCCTCCCCCTCTAACCACTAGGCTACCTGCCTCTAACCACTAGGCTACCTGCCTCCCCCTCTAACCACTAGGCTACCTGCCTCTAACCACTAGGCTACCTGCCTCTAACCACTAGGCTACCTGCCTCTAACCACTAGGCTACATGCCTCCCCCTCTAACCACTAGGCTACCTGCCTCCCCCTCTAACCACTAGGCTACCTGCCTCTAACCACTAGGCTACCCGCCTCTAACCAGGAGGCTACCTGCCTCCCCCTCTAACCACTAGGCTACCTGCCTCTAACCAGGAGGCTACCTGCCTCCCCCTATAACCACTAGGCTACCTGCCTCTAACCACTAGGCTACCTGCCTCTAACCACTAGGCTACCTGCCTCTAACCACTAGGCTACCTGCCTCTAACCAGGAGGCTACCTGCCTCCCCCTCTAACCACTAGGCTACCTGCCTCCCCCTCTAACCACTAGGCTACCTGCCTCTAACCAGGAGGCTACCTGCCTCTAACCACTTGGCTACCTGCCTCTAACCACTAGGCTACCTGCCTCCCCCTATAACCACTAGGCTACCTGCCTCTAACCACTAGGCTACCTGCCTCTAACCACTAGGCTACCTGCCTCTAACCACTAGGCTACCTGCCTCTAACCACTTGGCTACCTGCCTCTAACCACTTGGCTACCTGCCTCCCCCTCTAACCACTAGGCTACCTGCCTCCCACTCTAACCACTAGGCTACCTGCCTCCCACTCTAACCACTAGGCTACCTGCCTCCCACTCTAACCACTAGGCTACCTGCCTCTAACCACTAGGCTACCTGCCTCTAACCACTAGGCTACCTGCCTCCCCCTATAACCACTAGGCTACCTGCCTCTAACCACTAGGCTACCTGCCTCTAACCACTAGGCTACCTGCCTCTAACCACTAGGCTACCTGCCTCTAACCACTTGGCTACCTGCCTCCCCCTCTAACCACTAGGCTACCTGCCTCCCACTCTAACCACTAGGCTACCTGCCTCCCACTCTAACCACTAGGCTACCTGCCTCCCACTCTAACCACTAGGCTACCTGCCTCTAACCACTAGGCTACCTGCCTCTAACCACTAGGCTACCTGCCTCTAACCACTAGGCTATCTAACTACTCAGCCTAGAATGTAGCTGCTAAATTAAAAGGCTAATTGACATAGCGGATCTGAACCTGTATATTTTATATCTAATGAGTCTTCATGTTGAGATTAAGGTTTATAGGTCCAATGCAGACATTTTTTTTATCTCAATCATTTCTGGGTAACAATGAAGTACCTTCCTGTGATAGTTTCTTTTTGACCATTTTGATTGGAAACTAAAGTATATTCTTAGCCATGAGCAATTTCTCAAGCAAGGATTTTGCTGGGACTGTCTAGGAGTGGTCTGAATGGGGAGGGGAAAACAAGCTGTTATTGGTAGAATGGTTTAGAACCCTCTTTCTTATTGGTCTATTTTACTAATTTACCACCTGTTGAAAAACTCCCAAGCTCCATCCCACCAAAACAGTCTGACATTTCAGGCAGCCTTTTCAAACAACTCTTACACTAAAAGGACATTATCATCATTTTCATTATTGCACAGTATTATTCCAACCTCATAGTGTGTAAAAATGACATTCATAAAGTTTTAAGAGAAGTTTATGAATGCTGATAAATATATATATACACACACACAACACAGCAAAATCACGTTTTTGACTGTACTGGGCCTTTAACACAGGATTAAACACATTTCACGTCAGCTTGGCCAGTAGCTGCGGTCGTCATCTGAAGACGAGAATTGATCTTGCAAAGCATTTGAGTTACAGAGATAAAGTGAGAAGGTAAATGGCGATGCAAAGCAAAGACCGTGTAGTGGTTCAATACATCTGAGGTGAGAGAGGAGCAGCTGAATCAAAGACAGTGAAGTGGTTCAATACATCTGAGGTGAGAGAGGAGCAGCTGAATCATAGACCGTGAAGTGGTTCAATACATCTGAGGTGAGAGAGGAGCAGCTGAATCATAGACCGTGAAGTGGTTCAATACATCTGAGGTGAGAGAGGAGCAGCTGAATCAAAGACCGTGAAGTGGTTCAATACATCTGAGGTGAGAGAGGAGCAGCTGAATCAAAGACCGTGAAGTGGTTCAATACATCTGAGGTGAGAGAGGAGCAGCTGAATCATAGACCGTGAAGTGGTTCAATACATCTGAGGTGAGAGAGGAGCAGCTGAATCATGTTATAAAACACAACAACCTCCACATCCGCAGATTCACAAATACTGATGGATCATTTTCAGAGACAGGGTGGAAAGATGCAGGTTCCTCCAGCCAGCCAGCCAGTCAGCCAGCCAGCCAGCCAGCCAGCCAGCCAGCCAGCCAGCCAGTCAGCCAGTCAGCCAGTCAGCCAGTCAGCCAGCCAGCCAGCCAGCTAGTCAGCCAGTCAGCCAGCCAGTCAGCCAGCCAGCCAGCCAGCCAGCCAGCCAGCCAGCCAGCTAGCCAGTCAGCCAGTCAGTCAGCCAGCCAGCCAGCTAGTCAGCCAGTCAGCCAGCCAGTCAGCCAGCCAGCCAGCCAGCCAGCCAGCCAGCCAGCCAGCTAGTCAGCCAGTCAGTCAGCCAGCCAGCCAGCCAGCCAGCCAGCCAGCCAGCTAGTCAGCCAGTCAGCCAGCCAGCCAGCCAACCAGCCAGCCAGCCAGCCAGTCAACCAGCCAGCCAGCCAGCCAGTCAGCCAGCTAGTCAGCCAGTCAGCCAGCCAGCCAGCCAGCCAGCCAGCTAGTCAGCCAGTCAGCCAGCCAGTCAGCCAGCCAGTCAGCCAGCTAGTCAGCCAGCCAGCCAGCCAGTCGGCCAGCTAGTCAGCCAGCTAGTCAGCCAGCCAATCAGCCAGCCAACCAGCCAGTCGGCCAGCCAGCCAACCATTCAGTCAGCCAGCTAGTCAGCCAGCCAGTCCGCCAGTTGGCCAGCCAGCCAGTCCGCCAGTTGGCCAGCCAGTCAGTTAGCCAGCCAGTCAGCCAGCCAGCCAGTCACTTAGCTAGCCAGCCATCCAACCAGCCAGCCAGTCAGATATGTGCAGCATCCAGCCATCCATCTTAACAGTCAACCATCCATCCAACCAGTCAACCATCCATCCAACCAGTCAGCTATCCATCCAGCCAGTCAACCAGCCAGTCAACCATACATCCAGCCAGTCAACCATCCATCCAGCCAGTCAGCCAGCCAGTCAGATATGTGCAGCATCCAGCCATCCATCTTAACAGTCAACCATCCATCCAACCAGTCAGCCATCCATCCATCCAGCCAGTCAGCCATCCATGAAACCAGTCAACCATCCATCCAGCCAGTCAGTCAGTCATCCAGCCAGTCAGCCAGCCAGCCAGCCATCCATCCAGTCAGCCAGCCATCCATCCTGCCAGTCAGCCAGTCATCCATCCAGCCAGTCAGCCAGCCATCCATCCAGCCAGTCAGCCAGTCATCCATCCATCCAGCCAGTCAGCCAGTCATCCATCCATCTAGCCAGTCAGCCATTCATCCAGTCAGCCATCCATCCAGCCAGTCAGCCAGCCAGCCAGTCAGATATGTAACAGCATCAGGCAGGTCTGAGAGAGACAGACGTGTCCAGACTCATACAGAACTACTGAGGCACGGTGATAATCACACAGATATTTGTCTCAGGTCCTGCATGGCCTCTTGTCAACCAACACACAGTACAACACGGTTATTTAAAACTCACAAACGTCATTATGTAGACCTGCGTATTTACTGAGGAGGGGAGGATTTCACGACAACACACAGTACAACATGGTTATTTAAAACTCACAAACGTCATTATGTAGACCTGCGTATTTACTGAGGGGAGGGGAGGGGAGCCTCAGAACCCTACCCAGAGGAGGGATCAGCCTCTCAGAACCCTACCCAGAGGAGAGATCAGCCTCTCAGAACCCTACCCAGAGGAGAGATCAGCCTCTCAGAACCCTACCCAGAGGAGAGATCAGCCTCTCAGAACCCTACCCAGAAGAGAGATCAGCCTCTCAGAACCCTACCCAGAGGAGAGATCAGCATCTCAGAACCCTACCCAGAGGAGGGATCAGCCTCTCAGAACCCTACCCAGGAGGGATCAGCCTCTCAGAACCCTACCCAGAGGAGAGATCAGCCTCTCAGAACCCTACCCAGAGGAGAGATCAGCCTCTCAGAACCCTACCCAGAAGAGAGATCAGCCTCTCAGAACCCTACCCAGAGGAGAGATCAGCATCTCAGAACCCTACCCAGAGGAGGGATCAGCCTCTCAGAACCCTACCCAGAGGAGGGATCAGCCTCTCAGAACCCTACCCAGAGGAGAGATCAGCCTCTCAGAACCCTACCGAGAAGAGAGATCAGCCTCAGAACCCTACCCAGAGGAGGGATCAGCCTCTCAGAACCCTACCCAGAGGAGAGATCAGCCTCAGAACCCTACCCAGGAGGGATCAGCCTCTCAGAACCCTACCCAGAGGAGAGATCAGCCTCTCAGAACCCTACCCAGAGGAGAGATCAGCCTCTCAGAACCCTACCCAGAGGAGAGATCAGCCTCTCAGAACCCTACCCAGAGGAGGGATCAGCCTCTCAGAACCCTACCCAGAGGAGAGATCAGCCTCTCAGAACCCTACCGAGAGGAGGGAGAATTTTCCAGCATGCCTCTCTCCATGATCTCCAGGAGATGTGCTCTTCTCTACTCTGTCCATATCCCGGAGGCTTCTGTTTGTTTTCTCTTTGAGAAAGGGGATAAAGTTCAGTAGAGTACTTTATAGATACTAAAGGGGATAGAGTTCAGTAGAGTACTTTATAGATACTAAAGCGATAGAGTTCAGTAGAGTACTTTATAGATTCTAAAGGGATAGAGTTCAGTAGAGTACTTTATAGATACTAGAGTTCAGTAGAGTACTTTATAGATACTAAAGGGATAGAGTTCAGTAGAGTACTTTATAGATACTAGAGTTCAGTAGAGTACTTTATAGATACTAGAGTTCAGTAGAGTACTTTATAGATACTAAAGGAATAGAGTTCAGTAGAGTACTTTATAGATACTAAAGGAATAGAGTTCAGTAGAGTACTTTATATATAGATACTAGAGTTCAGTAGAGTACTTTATAGATACTAAAAGGGATAGAGTTCAGTAGAGTACTTTATGGATACTAGAGTTCAGTAGAGTACTTTATAGATACTAAAGGGATAGAGTTCAGTAGAGTACTTTATAGATACTAAAAGGGATAGAGTTCAGTAGAGTACTTTATGGATACTAGAGTTCAGTAGAGTACTTTATAGATACTAAAGGAATAGAGTTCAGTAGAGTACTTTATATATAGATACTAGAGTTCAGTAGAGTCCTTTATAGATACTAAAGGAATAGAGTACAGTAGAGTACTTTATAGATACTAAAGGAATAGAGTTCAGTAGAGTACTTTATAGATACTAAAGGAATAGAGTTCAGTAGAGTACTTTATAGATACTAAACCTATTCAAGAAAATCAAATACCACTTTAGCAACTGTATTAGGCAAAAGCAACTGAAGTTAAATAATGTTATTAGAAAAATGACAAAAAGTTAAGTGTCTTACACAAAGGTATATTTCCAAATGTCTTCCCTGTAAAACGCAGGCCACTCCTGGATTTACACAACGCAAGTGTTAACAAGTGTCGTCCTTTAAATCACATCTGTGAACATCCAATTTAACAGTTAACAAATTGATTGTAAACCATCTCATTCAAGGGAAACAGCCCAGAACTCTTCTAACTAAGGTAAAGTGGGAGAGTTGAAAAGGCTGATGGACTTGGAGAACAGGAGAGAGAGTGAAAACCCTGGCTGGATATCAAGGTGGTGAGTGACTGGATGAAGGTGAAGAAACACAAATAGCAGAGGATTCTACTAACATTATAAAACTGTGACTCAGCAGCTGACACGGCCAAAGCAAACAGAAGAGTTCCAGTCCTGCCGTCGCAGAGCCTCTTATTTCATCATTCAACATACAGTCCACCTCCTCTACCATGTGACAGGGTTTCAACTAGACAGTCCATCTCCTCTACCATGTGACAGGGTTTCAACTAGACAGTCCACCTCCTCTACCATGTGACAGGGTTTCAACTAGACAGTCCATCTCCTCTACCATGTGACAGGGTTTCAACTAGACAGGTCATCTCCTCTACCATGTGACAGGGTTTCAACTAGACAGTCCACCTCCTCTACCATGTGACAGGGTTTCAACTAGACAGTCCACCTCCTCTACCATGTGACAGGGTTTCAACTAGACAGTCCATCTCCTCTACCATGTGACAGGGTTTCAACTAGACAGTCCACCTCCTCTACCATGTGACAGGGTTTCAACTAGACAGTCCACCTCCTCTACCATGTGACAGGGTTTCAACTACACAGTCCATCTCCTCTACCATGTGACAGGGTTTCAACTAGACAGTCCACCTCCTCTACCATGTGACAGGGTTTCAACTAGACAGTCCACCTCCTCTACCATGTGGCAGGGTTTCAACTAGACAGTCCATCTCCTCTACCATGTGGCAGGGTTTCAACTTTCTGTTGACAGGATATGACTCATCTTTCATCATGCTATGAAGCTGTGAAAACAGTGTGGGTTTGGAAAACATTGTGAGTCTTAAAGGTGGGAGTAAATCCTAGAATATTGCTTTGGGAAACAACACAAACCCTTGCAGTGGTAAAGAGAGATAAACAATCCCTTTAAAGAGGAGCCAGTTAAGAGAAAAGTAAACTACACTTGAATGTCTTTTTCAGACTACTAAACAACCCCTTGTACTTATACGTAAGCCTGAACAGAACAACAGAACAGAACAGAACAGAACAGAAGAGGACAGATCAGAAGAGAACAGAACAGAAGATAACAGAACAGAAGAGAACAGAACATAACAGAAGAGAACAGAACAGAACAGAAGAGAACAGAACATAACAGAAGAGAACAGAACAGAACAGAAGATAACAGAACATAACAGAAGAGAACAGAACAGAAGAGAACAGAACAGAAGAGAACAGAACAGAAGATAACAGAACAGAAGAGAACAGAACAGAAGATAACATATCAGAACAGAACAGAAGAGAACAGAACAGAAGATAACAGAACAGAAGAGAACAGAACAGAAGATAACAGAACAGAAGAGAACAGAACAGAAGAGAACAGAAGATAACAGAACAGAAGAGAACAGAACAGAAGATAACATATCAGAACAGAACAGAAGAGAACAGAACAGAAGAGAACAGAACAGAAGATAACAGAACAGAAGAGAACAGAACAGAAGATAACAGAACAGAAGATAACAGAACAGAAGAGAACAGAACAGAACAGAACAGAAGAGAACAGAACAGAAGATAACATATCAGAACAGAACAGAAGAGAACAGAACAGAAGAGAACAGAACAGAAGATAACATATCAGAACAGAACAGAAGAGAACAGAACAGAAGAGAACAGAACAGAAGATAACAGAACAGAAGAGGACAGATCAGAAGAGAACAGAACAGAAGAGAACAGAACAGAAGAGAACAGAACAGAAGATAACAGAACAGAAGAGAACAGAACAGAAGAGAACAGAACAGAAGAGAACAGAACAGAAGAGAACAGAACAGAAGAGAACAGAACAGAAGATAACAGAACAGAAGAGAACAGAACAGAAGAGAACAGAACAGAACAGAACAGAAGAGAACAGAACAGAAGAGAACAGAAGAGAACAGAACAGAAGAGAACAGAACAGAAGAGAACAGAACAGAAGATAACAGAACAGAAGAGAACAGAACAGAAGATAACAGAACAGAAGATAACAGAACAGAAGAGAACAGAACAGAACAGAAGAGAACAGAACAGAAGAGAACAGAACAGAACAGAACAGAAGAGAACAGAACAGAAGAGAACAGAACAGAAGAGAACAGAACAGAAGAGAACAGAAGAGAACAGAACACAACAGAAGAGAACAGAACAGAAGAGAACAGAACAGAAGAGAACAGAACACAACAGAAGAGAAGAGAACAGAAGAGAACAGAACAGAAGAGAACAGAACAGAACAGAAGAGAACAGAAGAGAACAGAACACAACAGAAGAGAACAGAAGAGAACAGAACAGAACAGAAGAGAACAGAAGAGAACAGAACACAACAGAACAGAAGAGAACAGAACAACACCTGTCCTCAGGTAAACCCTCTGACTGATCCAATCAAAGCCGGAGTGTTACTGTACCCATCTGTCCATGAAAGGTGACTACAATAAACCTTGGCAGATTAAACACAGTAATACTTGAATGCAAACAGTTGTTCTATGTGAGGATCCTTTAATTGACATTCTTATTACTTCAGGAGGCTCTGAGTAAGAAAGCTGTGTCGACTTTACGTTCTTGAGCAAATAAAAATGTTGAAAACAATGTCTTCTTTCAATCTAGCCTTACTTACTTCCCGTAGTTTAAACCTCTCCAAATAAGATGATAACAGGTGTAGGCCTATATACTCTATATCTAACCTCAACACCCTCAACCACTCATTTCATATTAAACTATATTTTTATATGAGTTTATGAGGTCACATTCCTGTCTCAATAAAGTATATTGTAAAATCCGAACGAACATCAATATGGGACTAATATTGACGTACTGCAAGCCCACAACATGAAGACTGTATCTCATCTGCAGTCGTCTGTCACCAGTCCAAGTCTGGGAGGAAATAGATGAAACGATAAGATCATTCCAAAAAAAAAATTTGAAAAAAACTTTATTGATGTCTTTAATTCGTGCCAAAAACAGTGTGAGGCGAAACAACGCTATTGAAAGCATAACGCCAGTATGTTTTTATTTTACCAGGCAAGTCAGTTAAGAACAAATTCTTATTTTCAATGACGGCCTAGGAACAGTGTGTTAACTGCCTGTTCAGGGGCAGAATGACAGATTTGTACCTTGTCAACTCGGGATTTGAACTTGCAACCTTTCGGTTACTAGTCCAACGCTCTAACCACTAGGCTACCCTCCTCCCCCATGTACAGGTTATAACGACACCGGGAAACTCACTTCCTTCTCTGATTTACAGGGTATTGTTATGGGTATACTGTTGTAGTTAAGTGTGTATTTAAAAATATATATTTATCCGTTATTTCACCAGGTAAATTGACTGAGAACACGTTCTGACTTACAGCAACAACCTGGGGAATAGTTACAGGGGACAGGAGGGGGATGAATGAGCCAATTGTAAACTGGGGATTATTAGGTGACCGTGATGGTTTGAGGGTCAGATTGGCAATTTAGCCAGGACACCGGGGTTAACACCCCTACGATAAGTGCCATGGGATCTTTAATGACCTCAGAGAGTCAGGACACCAGTTTAACGTCCCTGCCGAAAGACGGCACCCTACACAGGGCAGTGTCCCCAATCACCGCCCCGCGGTATTGGGATATATTTTTAGACCAGAGGAAAGAGTGTCTCCTACTGGCCCTCCAACACCACTTCCAGCAGCATCTGGTCTCCCATCCAGGGACTGACCAGGACCAACCCTGCTTAGCTTCAGAAGCAAGCCAGCAGTGGTATGCAGCAGGGTGGTATGCTGGGTGGTATGCAGGGTGGTATGCAGGGTGGTATGCTGCAGGGTGGTATTCTGCAGGGTGGTAAACAACACTGGGGTTATACAGTACATACAGTCTATGTCCTACTAATCAGACCTGGATGGCCTAACCTTCCTAAATACTGATAGTTGCCATGGAGACAGCTCGTACTACACTCTCTAACTGACTCTACTACTATAACCTAGTGATATTACCTCTCTGACTCTACTACTATAACCTAGTGATAGCTCTCTGACTCTACTACTATAACCTAGTGATACCTCTCTGAGTCTACTACTATAACCTAGTGATACCTCTCTGACTCTACTACTATAACCTAGTGATACCTCTCTGACTCTACTACTATAACCTAGTGTTACCTCTCTGACTCTACTACTATAACCTAGTGTTACCTCTCTGACTCTACTACTATAACCTAGTGACTCTACTACTATAACCTAGTGATATTACCTCTCTGACTCTACTACTATAACATAGTGATACCTCTCTGACTCTACTACTATAACCTAGTGTTACCTCTCTGACTCTACTACTATAACCTAGTGATATTACCTCTCTGACTCTACTACTATAACCTAGTGTTACCTCTCTGACTCTACTACTATAACCTAGTGACTCTACTACTATAACCTAGTGATACCTCTCTGACTCTACTACTATAACCTAGTGACTCTACTACTATAACCTAGTGATAACTCTCTGACTCTACTACTATAACCTAGTGATACCTCTCTGACTCTACTACTATAACCTAGTGATACCTCTCTGACTCTACTACTATAACCTAGTGACTCTACTACTATAACCTAGTGTTATCTCTCTGACTCTACTACTATAACCTAGTGATACCTCTCTGACTCTACTACTATAACCTAGTGTTACCTCTCTGAGTCTACTACTATAACCTAGTGATATTACCTCTCTGACTCTACTACTATAACCTAGTGATACCTCTCTGACTCTACTACTATAACCTAGTGATACCTCTCTGACTCTACTACTATAACCTAGTGATACCTCTCTGACTCTACTACTATAACCTAGTGATACCTCTCTGACTCTACTACTATAACCTAGTGATATTACCTCTCTGACTCTACTACTATAACCTAGTGTTACCTCTCTGACTCTACTACTATAACCTAGTGATACCTCTCTGACTCTACTACTATAACCTAGTGACTCTACTACTATAACCTAGTGATACCTCTCTGACTCTACTAGTATAACCCAGTGTTACCTCTCTGACTCTACTACTATAACCTAGTGATACCTCTCTGACTCTACTACTATAACCTAGTGATACCTCTCTGACTCTACTACTATAACCTAGTGATACCTCTCTGACTCTACTACTATAATCTAGTGATATTACCTCTCTGACTCTACTACTATAACCTAGTGATACCTCTCTGACTCTACTACTATAATCTAGTGATATTACCTCTCTGACTCTACTACTATAACCTAGTGATACCTCTCTGACTCTACTACTATAATCTAGTGATATTACCTCTCTGACTCTACTACTATAACCTAGTGATACCTCTCTGACTCTACTACTATAACCTAGTGATACCTCTCTGACTCTACTACTATAACCTAGTGTTATCTCTCTGACTGGGGCACCTCTGCTCTGATACTCCTACATCATCAGTCATCATAAAACTCTAGTACTGCTTCTGTCCTTAAACCAGCCGTAGTGGCTACAGGAAAAGACTTGTGTGTGTGTGTGTGTGTGTGTGTGTGTGTGTGTGTGTGTGTGTGTGTGTGTGTGTGTGTGTGTGTGTGTGTGTGTGTGTGTGTGTGTGTGTGTGTGTGTGTGTGTGTGTGTGTGTGTGTGTGTGTGTGTGTGTGTGTGTGTGTGTGTGTGTGTGTGTGTGTGTGTGTGTCTGTTCCTACGGTGCCTGACGAATGTGTGTGTCGCTGAGCTCCTATTAATAGCCCTGTGTACAGCTGGAAGTGTCAGCCTGCCGGGATGAGAAAGGATTTTCTACAGCCAGCAACTCCTTCTACAGCCAGCAACTCCTACAGCCAGCAACTCCTTCTACAGCCAGCAACTCCTTCTACAGCCAGCAACTCCTTCTACAGCCAGCAACTCCTTCTACAGCCAGCAACTCCTACAGCCAGCAACTCCTTCTACAGCCAGCAACTCCTTCTACAGCCAGCAACTCCTTCTACAGCCAGCAACTCCTTCTACAGCCAGCAACTCCTTCTACAGCCAGCAACTCCTTCTACAGCCAGCAGCTCCTTCTAAAGCCAGCAACTCCTTCTACAGCCAGTGGCTCTTTCTACAGCCAGCAACTCCTTCTACAGCCAGCAACTCCTTCTACAGCCAGCAACTCCTTCTACAGCCAGCAACTCCTACAGCCAGCAACTCCTTCTACAGCCAGCAACTCCTTCTACAGCCAGCAACTCCTTCTACAGCCAGCAACTCCTTCTACAGCCAGCAACTCCTTCTACAGCCAGCAACTCCTTCTACAGCCAGCAACTCCTTCTACAGCCAGCAGCTCTTTCTACAGCCAGCATCTCCTTCTACAGCCAGCATCTCCTTCTACAGCCAGCAGCTCTTTATACACACTTACACATACTTATACACACGCACAAGCACACACACCCTGAAGCTGGTAGGGTGGGTTCGATACGATATTATCACAATACTTAGTTGCAAATACAATATGTATTACGATTCTCACGATTCTCGACTATGTTTTGCGATTCAATACTGTGATTTTATTGCGATTAGATTTTATTCCAAAAACATATTGCTCAACAATACATCTGCTGCAGAGGGACAAGAGAAAACAAGTTCTAATCAGTCAAAGAAACAAACACTTTGTCTCCCTGTTTAAAAAGAAGATGGACAACTGGCTATGAAGGATAAATACTGGAGTTTTAGAGCAGGGACAGACAACTAGATATGAAGGATAAATACTGGAGTTTTAGAGCAGGTACAGACAACTAGATATGAAGGATAAATACTGGAGTTTTAGAGCAGGTACAGACAACTAGATATGAAGGATAAATACTGGAGTTTTAGAGCAGGGACAGACAACTAGTTATGAAGGATATATACTGGAGTTTTAGAGCAGGTACAGACAACTAGATATGAAGGATAAATACTGGAGTTTTAGAGCAGGGACAGACAACTAGTTATGAAGGATATATACTGGAGTTTTAGAGCAGGTACAGACAACTAGATATGAAGGATATATACTGGAGTTTTAGAGCAGGTACAGACAACTCAGGTACAGACAACTAGCTATGAAGGATAAATACTGGAGTTTTAGAGCAGGTACAGACAACTAGATATGAAGGATAAATACTGGAGTTTTAGAGCAGGTACAGACAACTAGATATGAAGGATAAATACTGGAGTTTTAGAGCAGGTACAGACAACTAGATATGAAGGATAAATGCTGGAGTTTTAGAGCAGGTACAGACAACTAGATATGAAGGATATATACTGTAGTTTTGGTGCAGGTACAGACAACTAGATATGAAGGATAAATGCTGGAGTTTTAGAGCAGGTACAGACAACTAGATATGAAGGATATATACTGTAGTTTTGGTGCAGGTACAGACAACTAGCACAAAAATAATGCGATATTATCAAAACGATAAGATGTATCGTAAAAATGTTTATCCCGACATGTAGCTGTATCGATTATCTTCCCCCATCGCCAGTTCCCTGTGTGAGGAAGTGTAGCCTACTGATGCCAGATGTGGTGTGTGTGTGTGTGTGTGTGTGTGTGTGTGTGTGTGTGTGTGTGTGTGTGTGTGTGTGTGTGTGTGTGTGTGTGTGTGTGTGTGTGTGTGTGTGTGTGTGTGTGTGTGTGTGTGTGTGTGTGTGTGTGTGTGTGATCAGTGGTAGGCAGGGTGGAGAGGGCCGTGTGGGCAGAGAGAGGGCGGTGTCACGGCTTCAAACAGCAGCCTGAGGGATTTACTACCCACAGGATCAACCACCTGATCCCTTCATATTCCCCACCCCTGTTCAACCCCCTTAAAACAACATGGCCGCCACTGCACCAGCAGACAGGGCCGGGGCCCAAATCATTCAAGCAGGCTGCTCAAGAAACCATTAGCCATAGTACTGCAAGGAGTCAAGAATCACTGTGTGGTAGGATGCAGATAGGTCAACACTAGTCTTTCTATAATCTTTACTCTGAGGACCTGAAACATTCCACATCCCCCCCCCCCATTCAACACAAAGGCAAAAGCCCTCTGAAGACCAGGGGTTATGGGGTTATGCCCTTCCCCTGTCCCCTGTCAGCCAGTGAGCTCAGGTGCTTGGCTAAAGTGGTGGAACTCCCAGGGTTTTAAAACAGAATGACCCCTGAACCAATAGGGAATGGGAACAAGACGAAAATGTTGTAGTGGGCTAACTATAGTCTAGTAATTACCACATGTTGTAGTGGGCTAACTATAGTCTAATAATTACCACATGTTGTAGTGTAGTGGGCTAACTATAGTCTAATAATTACCACATGTTGTAGTGTAGTGGGCTAACTATAGTCTAATAATTACCACATGTTGTAGTGGGCTAACTAGAGTCTAATAATTACCACATGTTGTAGTGGAGTGGGCTAACTAGAGTCTAATAATTACCACATGTTGTAGTGGGCTAACTATAGTCTAGTAATTACCACATGTTGTAGTGGGCTAACTATAGTCTAATAATTACCACATGTTGTAGTGTAGTGGGCTAACTATAGTCTAATAATTACCACATGTTGTAGTGTAGTAGGCTAACTATAGTCTAATAATTACCACATGTTGTAGTGGGCTAACTAGAGTCTAATAATTACCACATGTTGAAGTGGAGTGGGCTAACTAGAGTCTAATAGTTACCACATGTTGTAGTGGGCTAACTATAGTCTAATAATTACCACATGTTGTAGTGGGCTAATTATAGTCTAGTAATTACCACATGTTGTAGTGGGCTAACTATAGTCTAATAATTACCACATGTTGTAGTGGGCTAATTATAGTCTAATAATTACCACATGTTGTAGTGGGCTAACTATAGTCTAATAATTACCACATGTTGTAGTGGGCTAACTATAGTCTAATAATTACCACATGTTGTAGTGGGCTAATTATAGTCTAATAATTACCACATGTTGTAGTGGGCTAACTAGAGTCTAATAATTACCACATGTTGTAGTGGAGTGGGCTAACTAGAGTCTAATAATTACCACATGTTGTAGTGGGCTAACTATAGTCTAGTAATTACCACATGTTGTAGTGGGCTAACTATAGTCTAATAATTACCACATGTTGTAGTGTAGTGGGCTAACTATAGTCTAATAATTACCACATGTTGTAGTGTAGTAGGCTAACTATAGTCTAATAATTACCACATGTTGTAGTGGGCTAACTAGAGTCTAATAATTACCACATGTTGAAGTGGAGTGGGCTAACTAGAGTCTAATAGTTACCACATGTTGTAGTGGGCTAACTATAGTCTAATAATTACCACATGTTGTAGTGGGCTAATTATAGTCTAATAATTACCACATGTTGTAGTGGGCTAACTATAGTCTAGTAATTACCACATGTTGTAGTGGGCTAACTATAGTCTAATAATTACCACATGTTGTAGTGGGCTAACTATAGTCTAATAATTACCACATGTTGTAGTGGGCTAACTATAGTCTAATAATTACCACATGTTGTAGTGGGATAATTATAGCCTAATAAATCCACCTCAGCCAGGATGTTCAACTTCACACAGGATCACAGAACGTTCAGTATGAACAACAGAACAGTAGAACAGACTTCCTCATTCCGCCGATTCTTCTCCCATTGTCTATGGGGCTGTATGAGTGCCTCTGGTCAAGACCTCCTGCACCTCATCCCCCCCCCCCCCGCCCCATCCCCTTACCCCTGGACGGGGACATGGTCCTACCTCCTGCACCTCACCCCCCCCCCCCCTCACCCCCTGGACGGGGACTTGGTCCAACCTCCTGCACCTCATATCCCCCCCATCCCATCATGGTCCTACCTCCTGAAACCCCCTGGACGGAGTCATGGTCCTACCTCGTGTGTTGGTGGCCAGGTCAGCCACTTTCTGAAAGGCATCCAGGAACGCTGCAGCTGCAACCACGGTCGCCCTGGAAACAGAAACAGAACCCAGCTGGTCACGTTTTGGCCCTCCTTTAAACTACTCTTAACTGAAGTGAACACACATGTACCGACCAACCGACCGGGCACATGATTAGCCATGGGTAGCGTGCCAAACAGTGCCCTTATTCCCTATGGTGCAGTACGATACAAAAGTAGTTCACTTTTAGGGAAATTGGGAAGCAAATACTGTTGGGCCTGGTTGAAGCCTTGAGCTATCTGAGATCTACTGTTGGGCCTGGTTGAAGCCGTTAGCCATCTCTATCTGAGCTCTACTGTTGGGCCTGGTTGAAGCCTTGCGCTATCTCTATCTGAGATCTACTGTTGGGCCTGGTTGTAGCCTTGCGCTATCTCTATCTGAGATCTACTGTTGGGCCTGGTTGTAGCCTTGCGCTATCTCTATCTGAGATCTACTGTTGGGCCTGGTTGTAGCCTTGCGCTATCTCTATCTGAGATCTACTGTTGGGCCTGGTTGAAGCCGTTAGCCATCTCTATCTGAGATCTACTGTTGTTTCAAGGGAAATGGCCAGGGGCTGCTAGTTATTATAGCGTTATTAGGCCTATACTGTTAGCTGACGTTCATTCACAACAAGACAATAAGAATGTGTTTCCTCTCTGTCTGTCTGGGCCACGGGCCTCACTTTAACATCTCTGTTAATGACCCTTAATGACCGTGATAACAGGCAGAGATAGGGTCTACAGCGTTCAGCTTTTCATCACAGTAGAACTATACGTCTGAATGGCGAGGCTGCTGAAATGTTTGGAATGTCTTGTCTGGCTGAAATCTAGGTAGCTCATCAGAGTCCCTGTGCTTTGACTGAGGTACGTCACGTGATTCAGATCTCAGGGTCAGGGCTGTTAACGAGTCGTCTTGGATATCAGCAGTAGTTTCCCTGTGACACGCACGCACGCACGCACGCACGCACGCACGCACGCACGCACACGCACGCACGCACGCACACGCACGCACGCACACGCACGCGCACGCACGCACGCACACGCACGCACGCACGCACACACGCACACGCACGCACGCACACGCACACGCACGCACGCACACACGCACGCACGCACGCACGCACGCACGCACGCACGCACACACGCACGCACACACGCACGCACGCACACGCACGCACACACACACACACACACACGCACACACACACACACGCACGCACGCACACACGCAACACGCACGCACACGCACACGCACGCACACACGCTACACGCACGCACGCACGCACGCACGCACGCACGCACGCACGCACGCACGCACGCACGCACGCACGCACGCACACACACACACACACACACACACACACACACACACACACACACACACACACACACACACACACACACACACACACACACACACACACACACACACACACACACACGATTGTTAACAGGTCTCGGATTACATCTACATGGGATGGGAGTACTATCAGTCTCCAGGCTATGTGACGCAAACAAAACCAGAAACCGTGTACTATGCAAACACACGACACACGAACACACCTCTGGAACACTGAGAACAATGCCAGTAGTCATGGTGACTGTCAGACCAGTAAGGCATGCCTAGAGCTTAGCTGATGATAACAGTGACAGTAGGTGACGGAGATCTGTAAACATTGGTTTCAGCGTGTCATCTTAGCGTGCCGAGGACTTACACAGCTCTGCATGGTCACTAAACATACGTTCAAGTACAACGGTGTTCCAAATGGCAACTGATCCCCTACATCAAGTGCACTTGTTTTGACCAGGGCCCCACACTAGATCAGTGTGGTTGGACAACATAATCTACACGACAGACCACACAGAGGCCATGGAGAAGTGGCCATATTGACTGTCCTGTTACAGAATGCACAGGCAAAAAGTCACCCTCTTTCCTACAGATGTAGTCGGAAGTTTACATACACCTTAGCAAAATACATTTAAACTCTGTTTTTTCACAATTCCTGACATTTAATCCTTGAAAACATTCCCTGTCTTAGGTCCGTTAGGATCACCACTTTATTTTAAGAACATTTAATGTCAGAATAATAGTAGAGAGAATGATTTATTTCCGCTTTAATTTATTCCATCACATTCCCAGTGGGTCAGAAGTTTACATGCACCAGCTCTGTCAGGAGTGTAACTGAGTCAGGTCTGTCAGGAGTCAGGTTTGTAGGCCTCCTTGCTTGCACACACTTCTTCAGTTCTGCCCACAAATTTTCTATGGGATTGAGGTCAGGGCTTTGTGATGGCCACTCCAATACCTTGACTTTGTTGTCCTTAAGCCATTTTGCCATAACTTTGGAAGTATGCTTGGGGTCATTGTCCATTTGGAAGACCCATTTGCGACCAAGCTTTCACTTCCTGACTGATGTCTTGAGATGTTGCTTCCATATCCACATAATTTTCCTACCTCATGATGCCATCTGTTTTGTGAAGTGCACCAGTCCCTCCTGCAGCAAAGCACCCCCACAACTTGATGCTGCCACCTCTGTGCTTCACGGTTGGGATGGTGTTCTTCGGCTTGCAAGCCTCTCCCTTTTTCCTTCAAACATAACAATGGTCATTTTGGCCAAACAGTTATATTTTTATTTCATCAGACCAGAGGACATTTCTTCAAAAAGTATGATCTTTGTCCCAATGTGCAGTTGCAAACCGTAGTCTGGCTTTTTTATGGTGGTTTTGGAGCAGTGGCTTCTTCCTTACTGAGCGGCCTTTCAGGTTATGTCGTTATAGGACTCGTTTTACTGTGGATATAGATACTTTTGTACCTGTTTCCTCTAGCATCTTCACAAGGTCCTTTGCTGTTGTTCTGGGATTGATTTGCACTTTTTGCACAAAAGTACATTCATCTCCAGGAGACAGAATGCGTCTCCTTCTTGTGTGGTATGACGGCTGCGTGGTCACATGCTGTTTATACTTGCGAACTATTGTTTGTACAGATGAACGTGGTATCTTCAGGTGTTTGTAAATTGCTCCCAAGAATGAACCAGACTTGTGGAGGTCTACAATTTTTTTTCTGAGGTCTTCGCTGATTTCTTTTTATTTTTTATTTTTATTGTCAAGCAAAGAGGCACCGAGTTTGAAGGTAGGCCTTGAAATACATGCACAAGGTACACCTCCAATTGACTCAAATGATGTCAATCAGCCTATCAGAAGCTTCTAAAGCCATGACATAATTTTCCGGAATTTTCCAAACTGTTTAAAGGCACAGTCAACTTAGTGTATGTAAACTTCTGACCCACTGGAATTGTGATACAGTGAATTATAAGTGAAATAATCTGTCTGTAAACAATTGTTGGAAAAATTACTTGTGTCATGCACAAAGTAGATGTCCTAACCGACTTGCCAAAACTATAGTTTGTTAACAAGAAATTTGTGGAGTGGTTGAAAAACGAGTTTTAATGACTCCAAGCTAAGTTTATGCAAACTTCCGACTTCAACTGTATATAGGGCACTACTTTAAATGGGTCCTGGTCAAAAGTAGTGCCCTGTATAGGGAATACGGTGCCATTTGGGATGTAGAGTCTGTCCCAGAACAACAGAATTCTTTATCAACTCAAAAGGTATGCGTCTGATATGAAATGACTAACATCCGTTTGACCAGGAATGAACAACACTGTCCTTGTCAACCTGTAATGGTATTACCACAGACTGTGTTGTAGCGGGTTGGAGCTAACCACTACACACAAGGGTGTGTTGCTAGTCTCTGGCGGAAAAATACACACACACACACACACACACACACACACACACACACACACACACACACACACACACACACACACACACACACACACACACACACACACACACACACACACACACACACACACACACACACACACACACACACGCACTCGCCCACACACACGCACACGCACTCGCCCACACACACAAAAAGACATACAGACGCACACTCTCCACAAGCACATTCCATTCTATTTAAAGGGAGAGGAGAGCCACTACAGGGGAAACCTCTCGTTGTGTTAGTCTCTGTCGGATACTACTGTGCACTATATAGGGAATAGAATGCAATTTGGGACGTACACATACTGTGATTACACAGTAATACACAAATACCAAATATTATCTGAAACATTATGTTGGGGGAAGTTATAAAGACAAACATTGTGCTACAAAAAAGCAACGAATGGATTTAAAAACTATAATTAGATAACTTCCTAGAAGGCAGTGTGGAAGAGGACAGCTAAATGACAGAGCACTTAACCCTACCCTAACATTATTACAGAGTAAGACACACTACCATTCAGCCTGTCCTCCAATTCTACCCAGCAGAGATCACCAGAGAGGTGGGTAGAGGTAGTAGCTAGACTGGGTGATTCTACCCAGCAGAGATCACCAGAGAGGTGGGTAGAGGTAGTAGCTAGACTGGGTGATTCTACCCAGCAGAGACCACCAGAGAGGTGGGTAGAGGTAGTAGCTAGACTGGGTGATTCTACCCAACAGAGATCACCAGAGAGGTGGGTAGAGGTAGTAGCTAGACTGGGTGATTCTACCCAGCAGAGATCACCAGAGAGGTGGGTAGATGTAGTAGACTGGGTGATTCTACCCAGCAGAGATCACCAGAGAGGTGGGTAGAGGTAGTAGCTAGACTGGGTGATTCTACCCAGCAGAGATCACCAGAGAGGTGGGTAGAGGTAGTAGCTAGACTGGGTGATTCTACCCAACAGAGATCACCAAAGAGGTGGGTAGAGGTAATAGCTAGACTGGGTGATTCTACCCAACAGAGATCACTGCCAAGCCGCACTGCTTCTTGACACACTGCTCGCCTTAACCCGGAAACCAGCCACACCAATTTGACGGAGGAAACACCGTCCAGCTGGCGACTGTAATCAGCTTGCAGGTGCCCAGCCCGCCACAAGGAGTCACTAGAGCGCAATGGGACAAGGAAATCCCGGCCGGCCAAACCCTTCCCTAATCCGGACGACGCTGAGCCAATTGTGCCCCGCCTCATTGGTCTCCCGGTCACGACACAGCCTGGGATCGAACCCGGGTCTGTAGTGACGCCTCAAGCGAAGCATTGCCTAACAGGCTGACTACACTGCTCACATCGAGTGCGCTACAAAATACATTTAGAAATCTATATTATTCCATTATTGCTGCTCACGCCAACAAGCGTCTGCGTTGCCAAGAGCTAAAATAGAAGTCAGTTCTATTTCTGACGCAGATCGAGCTGCAAGTCCTGCCTCTCCCATGTCCTCATTGGTTTATAGAAGCAGGTACCCACGTGCAATCTCCTCATTGGTTATAACCATGTGGGTAACTGAAAGACGAACGAGGTCAGTGGCGGTAATGCACCTACTTTATGAAAGTTGCCAATCGCAACATAAAATCAAGAGAAGAAAAGGCCTGGAAGGAGGAGAGATGACTAGAAACGATTCTGTTGACCTTTTTATATGTGGATTAATTGTTTGAGTCGAGGACCTTGTGCATTTCAGGTAAAATAACAACTCAATGTTTATATCCCAGGACAAATTAGCTAGCAACAGCAAGCTAGTTAAATAGGACAAATTAGCTAGCAAGTGCACGCTAGCTAGCTAAATTGCCATAAATGTTTAATGCTTTTTCGACCTGTCTCCAAATTAATGTAATTGGTTCAGAGTTTGTTTTGATATTTTAACCTGCGTGTCGTGATCGCGTTTGGTGTGAGGGGACAAAATACATTTATGCACGATGACGCACGATGAAGCACGATGGCGCATGCACGCAGCCGGTTTGGGTTCCGTGTTAGACCGCTGCACTACTCGGGAGGACATCCATCCTGTTACAGCCACAGCCACAGCTGTCCTACAATTCCACCCAGACACACGAAGATCACAGAGACCTGCACTTCAGTGTCTGGTATGGGGGTCAGGGGGTTTAGGCCTAGGTGAGGCAATTCTTCAACAACCCCTCAACACTCACACTCACAGACTCAGCACAGAGAACCATGGAGTAGAACTAGGCCTAGAACCTACACTATTAGCAACTACACCGTAGCTCAACCACAGCTGCCCTACAGTTCCACACAGATCTCAGATAGGTGGGTAGAGGTTGGAGATTGGGGCGGAACCAATAACGATGGACACTTATTGGACAGCTCTTTTCTAGGACTTATCCTACAGCATGACACTTATTAAGGGTCTATACCTGTGGTAATAATGAGATGGTCCTGACTGTGGTCTAAGGGTCTACCTGTGGTAATAATGAGATGGTCCTGACTGTGGTCTAAGGGTCTGACTGTGGTCTAAGGGTCTACCTGTGGTAATAATGAGATGGTCCTGACTGTGGTCTAAGGGACACCTTGACTTGGAGGGTCTACCTGTGGTAATAATGAGATGGTCCTGACTGTGGAGGGTCTACCTGTGGTAATAATGAGATGGTCCTGACTGTGGTCTAAGGGTCTACCTGTGGTAATAATGAGATGGTCCTGACTGACTGTGGTCTAAGGGTACCTGTGGTAATAATACCTGTGGTAATAATGAGATGGTCCTGACTGTGGTCTAAGGGTCTACCTGTGGTAATAATGAGATGGTCCTGACTGTGGTCTAAGGGTCTACCTGTGGTAATAATGAGATGGTCCTGACTGTGGTCTGAGGGTCTATACCTGTGGTAATAATGAGATGGTCCTGACTGTGGTCTAAGGGTCTACCTGTGGTAATAATGAGATGTCTCTGTGGTAATAATGTGATGGTCCTGAGTGTGGGGTCTAGCTGTCTAAGGGTTCTGTGGAAACAAACCTGTGGTCTACAGGAATAATAATGAACATCTGTGGTCTTCCCTGACTGTGGTCTAAGGGTCTACCTGTGGTAATAATGAGATGGTCCTCTGTGGTCTAAGGGTCTACCTGTGGTAATAATGAACTCACCTGAGTTGAGAAGTTTCCCAGCCTTGCTGATAAAGTCTTCCCAGATGGGGTAGCTGTTCTGTGGAAACAAACACAAAGTACAGGAATATCAGAACATCTTGTTTTCCCTGAGCACAACATCTGTCAGAAACACAAAACAACATGATAACAACACACACACACAGAAAAAACTATTTTTCTTTTAAAAACCTTTATTTTACCTAGTGTCCCATTGAGGTAAAAAAAAATGTTATTTTCCAAGCCAGATCTGCTCATCAAAGTGACGATGGACAACCTATTAGACTTTATATTGACTATATTTTGTGAACAGACAGTAATGAACACACGGTAATGAACACACAGTAATAAACACACAGTAATAAACACACAGTAATAAACACACAGTAATGAACACACAGTAATAAACACACAGTAATAAACACACAGTAATAAACACACAGTAATGAACACACAGTAATGAACACACAGTAATGAACACACAGTAATGAACACACAGTAATGAACACACAGTAATGAACACACGGTAATGAACACACGGTAATAAACACACAGTAATAAACACACAGTAATGAACACACAGTAATGAACACACAGTAATGAACACACGGTAATGAACACACAGTAATAAACACACAGTAATAAACACACAGTAATAAACACATGGTAATGGAGGGCCCTCCCCCACCCTCCATTCGGCAAATCTGACCACGATTCCATCTTGCTCCTCCCCTCCTATAGGCAGAAACTCAAACAGGAAGCACCTGTCTTGAGGACTATTCAACGCTGGACTGACCAATTGTAATCGATGTTTCAAAATTGTTTTGATCACGCGGACCGGGATATGTACAGAGTAACTTCAGACAATAATATCGACACATATACCGATACGGTGAATGAGTTTATCAGGAAGTGCATAGGAGATGTGGTACCCACTGTGACTATTAAAACCTACCCCAACCAGAAACCGGGGAAAGCCTGAACCACCGCATTTAACCAGGGCAAGAAGACTGGGAATATGGAAGAATACACACAGTGGAGTTATTCCCTCTGCAAAGCAGTCAAGCAGGTTAAACGTCGCTATAGGGACAAAGATGAGTCCCAGTTCAACGGCTCAGACTCGAGACGTATGCAACAGGGTCTACAGACAATCACGGATTATAAAAGGAAAACCAGCCACGTCACGGACACCGACGTCTTGCCACCCGGACAGCCTGAACATCTTCTTCCCTCGCTTTGAGGATAATACAGTGCCACCGACGCGGCCCGCTACCAAGGACTGCACCCCCCCACCTCCTTCTCCGTGGCCGACGTGAGTAAGACATTTAAACGTGTTAACCCTCGCAAGGCTGACAAGAGGAATACCTATGTGAGAATGCTGTTCATTGACTAGAGCTCAGCATTCAACACCATAGTACCCTCCAAGCTCATCATCAAGCTCGAGGCCCTTGGTCCGAACCCCGCCCTGTGCAACTGGGTCCTGCACTTCCTGATGGGCTGCACCCAGCTGGTGAAGGTAGGAAACAACACCTTCACTTCACTGATCTTCAACACTGAGGCCCCACAAGGGTGCTTCCTCAGCCCCCTTCTGTACTCCCTGGTCACCGACAACTGCGTGGCCAAGCACACCTCCAACTCAATCATCAAGTTTGCAGACGACACAACAGTAGTAGGCTTGATTACCAACAACGAGACAGCCTAAAGGGAGGAGGTGAGGGCTCTGGGAGTGTGGTGTCAGGAAAATATCCTCTCACTCAACGTCAAC
>NW_025746187.1:77500-102500 GCF_021184085.1 Oncorhynchus gorbuscha | reverse complement strand
ATTCAAAACATACTCCTCGCGTCCTCTCTGCTCTCTCCTCGTCTCCTTCTCAAAGTCCATTGGAGGAGAAGGTAAGAGGGGCGGGGACTCTGACTTTCTCATCCAATGGGTTTCAGAGAAGGAGACGACGGGAACGCAGAGAGGACGCGAGGAGTATACTACTTTCCTAAAGGTACAGAGCGCATACTCGAAAAGCGAAATTGCACCCCCCTCCTGGCTTTGACGCGTGTGTTGGCTTCTTGCCTTTTAGCTCGAGATAGTTTATAAACGAACTACTGACTGATTTCTATCTTTCTCAACTCATCATAACTGTTATTTAAAATGGGAGAGAATATTATTTCCGGTTTAGCAACAAAATTGTTCATGGAAATCTACAAAAACACTATACTCACACTCACACACACTAATTGCACTGACACTCTCACAGAAAACCTACTACACACATTCACATACTGTACACTACTGCCGCGTTCAAAACAACTGTGAACTCGGAAAAGTAAGAGGTCAAATCACCCCCTAGTTCACAGCAGTGGCGATTTTAGCATGTAAATATTGGTGAGGCAAACAATTGTATTTTTATTTATTTATGCCAGCAAAGCCACTACACAACACTACACAATACATTAATTGCACTATAACGGTGACATACAATGGTGTAAAGTACTTAAGTAAAAAATACTTTAAAGTACTACTTAAGTCGTTCTTTTGAGTATCTGTACTTTACTCTAATATTTATATTTTTTATGACTTTTACTTTTACTTCAATTACATTCCCGAAAAAAATAATAACATAGCTAATATGGCTGACTTGCTTAAACAAATGTGGTTTCTACTGACAATTGACATGTACAAACTATGGCATAAGGGGACAACGAGCGGATAAGAGGCAATCCGTCATTTCGATTAAGACCTTATTAATGAGTGAGCTGGGACGGATGTAGTTAATATAACTATTTGTTCAACACTTTTGAAATGTACAGCGACAGAATTCAGAACATGGGCCATTCTTACAGTACATACTTGTACACCAAGTCAGAGCCATAGGATAAATAAAGGCATATTTTTTTTATTTTAACTTTATTTAACTCGGCAAGTCAGTTAAGAACAAATTAGCTTCACTCTTGTGTATTTTATTTGTCTTTGTCGTGTGTTAATATTCTTTTGTTTAACTCGGCATCATTGGGTTCTATTCTGGGCCATGTGACAAACACTAATGTAGTGGAGGAGGCAACAACATTAGCAAACGTGTGGTCCTGAGCAAAGGCTCATTGTTCAGATTTGAAGGGGTCTACTGACATCTAGTGGCCAACATATGCATAGCCTGTGAGGTGGTTTATGGAAACACAATTTCACCTGCATTTGGAAAACAGTATAAAAGTGGGACAAAGATTACAAATGTGTAGGCATTGGGGTAAAAATCAGGACAAACATTTTGCAAGGCATGAGGTTTCCCCCAAGACTAATGGTTTGTCTGGACGGGCTCAGTTCAGACACATAAAACTAGTGCTTGACTCCCTTCACCAACAGATGTCTCCCTAGACTTTGAAAATGGACTCGTCACACGTGCAAGTTGGGATCCTTGGGACATACATACAATAAACCCTAACCGTAACCCCTATCCTATCCTACCCTTACCTAACCTTAACCATAACCTTTGGTATTTGGTATGTTATTAGGATTCCCAATTAGCTGTTGAGAAAGCAGCAGCTACTCTTCCTGGGGTCCAACACAGAACATGAAACATGACATAATACAGAACATTAATAGACAACAGCTCAAGGACAGAACTAAATCAACACCTTAACCCTTAACCCTTAACCATTTTAAATACCAACTTCAACGGGGTGACGTCAGAGTTGGGACATCCCAAGGATCCCATTTAGAACATGTCTCATATTACACGAAACGTTCAGGCTACATAATGTGACTTTTCTATGTACACAACATGGATTACACAGGTCAAAGAGCAGGCGATGTAGACCTATTCATGGAATCCAGAAGCAGTTAGCTTGTCCGTCTAGACTGAGACAGAGAGTAGGCTTGTCCGTCTAGACTGAGACAGAGAGTAGGCTTGTCCGTCTAGACTGAGGCAGACAGCAGGCTTGTCCATCTAGACTGAGACAGATAGCAGACTTGTCTGTCGAGACTGAGACAGAGAGTAGGGTTGGCTGGTCCTCCTCTATGAGGTAGCTGGTTCTCCTCTAGGGAGGTAGCTGGTCCTCCTCTAGGAAGGTAGCTGGTCCTCCTCTAGGAAGGTAGCTGGTCCTCCTCTAGGGGTGTAGCTGGTTCTCCTCTAGGGAGGTAGCTGGTCCTCCTCTAGGGGTGTAGCTGGTCCTCCTCTAGGGGTGTAGCTGGTCCTCCTCTAGGGGTGTAGCTGGTCCTCCTCTAGAGGGGTAGCTGGTCCTCCTCTAGGGAGGTAGCTGGTCCTCCTCTAGGGAGGTAGCTGGTTATCCTCTAGGGAGGTAGCTGGTCCTCCTCTAGGGGGGTAGCCGGTCCTCCTCTAGAGGGGTAGCTGGTCCTCCTCTAGGGGGTAGCTGGTCCTCCTTTAGGGGGGTAGCTGGTCCTGTTCTAGGTTGTAGCTGGTCCTCCTCTAGGGGGTAGTGGGTCCTCCTCTAGGGGGGAAGCTGGTCCTCCTCTAGGGGGTAGCTGGTCCTCCTCTAGGGGGGTAGCTGGTCCTCCTCTAGGGTTGTAGCTGGTCCTCCTCTAGGGGGTAGCTGGTCCTCCTCTAGGGGGTAGCTGGTCCTCCTCTAGAGGGGTAGCTGGTCCTCCTCTAGGGGGTAGCTGGTCCTCCTCTAGGGGGTAGCTGGTCCTCCTCTCGGGAGGTAGCTGGTCCTCCTCTAGGGGGTAGCTGGTCCTCCTCTAGGGGGTAGCTGATCCTCCTCTAGGGGGTAGCTGGTCCTCCTCTAGGGGGTAGCTGGTCCTCTTCTAGGGGGTAGCTGATCCTCCTCTAGGGGGTAGCTGGTCCTCCTCTGGGGGTAGCTGGTCCTCCTCTGGGGGGGTAGCTGGTCCTCCTCTAGGGGGTAGCTGGTCCTCCTCTAGGGGGTAGCTGGTCCTCCTCTCGGGAGGTAGCTGGTCCTCCTCTAGGGGGTAGCTGGTCCTCCTCTAGGGGGTAGCTGGTCCTCCTCTCGGGAGGTAGCTGGTCCTCCTCTCGGGAGGTAGCTGGTCCTCCTCTAGGGGGTAGCTGGTCCTCCTCTAGGGGGTAGCTGGTCCTCCTCTAGGGGGTAGCTGGTCCTCCCCTAGTGGGTAGCTGGTCCTCTTCTAGGAGGTAGCTGGTCCTCCTCTAGGTGGTAGCTGGTCCTCCTCTAGGGGGGTAGCTGGTCCTCCTCTAGGGGGTAGCTGGTCCTCTCCTAGGGGGTAGCTGGTCCTCCTCTAGGGGTAGCTGGTCCTCCCCTAGTGGGTAGCTGGTCCTCTTCTAGGAGGTAGCTGGTCCTCCTCTAGGTGGTAGCTGGTCCTCCTCTAGGGGGGTAGCTGGTCCTCCTCTAGGGGGGTAGCTGGTCCTCTCCTAGGGGGGTAGCTGGTCCTCCTCTAGGGGGTAGCTGGTCCTCCTCTAGGGGGGTAGCTGGTCCTCTTCTAGGGGGGTAGCTGGTCCTCTTCTAGGGGGGTAGCTGGTCCTCTTCTGACTATGTTGATATTTATCACACATTTTAGTTTCAGAGCTCAGCTAAAAAAGTGTGAACTTTTTTTGTATTTCTGTTCAGTTCTATTTGTGGACCACAGGAAGGGTAGCTTCTGCATGTACAGCGGCTAATGTTGCTCCTCATCAACTAAACTAAACCATTCAAATCAAATCATAATGTATTGGTCACATACACATGGTTAGCAGATGTTATTGCGAGCGTAGTGAAATGCTTGTGCTGCTACTTCCGACAGTACAGTAAATATCTAACATGTAATCTGACAGTTCCACAACAACTACCTAATATACACAAATCTAAGTAAAGGAATGGAATAAGAATATGTACATATAAATATATGGATGAACAATGACAGAGCGGCATAGGCAAGATGCAATAGATGGTATAAAATACAGTATATACATGTGAGATGAGTAGTGCAAGATATGTAAACACTATTAAAGTGGCATTATTAAAGTGACTTGTGATCCATTTATTAAAGTGGCCGATGAGTCTGTATGTAGGCAGCAGCCTCTCTGTGTTATTGATGGCTCTATAACATTCTGAAGGCCTTGAGATTCTATATGCATTCTGAGCGTTTTGTCAGTAACATAAAGACAGCATCTGACACAATATTGAGTTTTTCTCCAACATCCAAATGAACTTCCTGTCAAGTGTGTTTTAATTTTTTTTTTTTTAATCCAATTAGATCAGCGCATGGTTTTATCATCTGCTTACAGGAAATCCCCCAAGATGTATCGAGGTCATATCAGACTCAGAGATCCTGTCACGAAACAGAAAATAAAGTGAATGTATCTGTTTTGTATCATAGCAGAAGAGAGAACATAGAACTCATTAAAAGCTCCGGTGTTACTCTGACCAATGAAGAAGAGAGAACTCATTAAAAGCTCCGGTGTTACTCTGACCAATGAAGAAGAGAGAAGATAGAACTCATTAAAAGCTCCGGTGTTACTCTGACCAATGGAGAAGAGAGAACATAGAACTCATTAAAAGCTCCGGTGTTACTCTGACCAATGGAGAAGAGAGAACATAGAACTCATTAAAAGAGCATCATGCCAAAATTCTAATCTCTCTTCTCTGAATGCAGACCAAACATCCGTTTCCTTTCTGTATACAGGCGATGTAGGGCAACACAACAGATGTTGATGACTAAACCATGTTTGTTCTGTCAGGTGGACGCTGATTGAGATATTCCACCCACCCAACCACTCCTGAATGAATGAATGGGTTTCTATGGTGACCTAAACTCTCAACTGGAGCACAAGCTGTGTTCACTTCATTACACCTACGTCCCAAATGGATCCCTATTCCCTATATAGTGCACTACTTTAGACCAAAGCCCTATGGAACCCTATTCCCTGTATAGTGCACTACTTTTGACCAAAGCCCTACGAGCCACTTCCCTACACAACATTTACACAAGGACTCTCTCATCTATCCATTGATGGATCTGAATGCAGCTGGAATATTTTCAAGGAGTTATTTTTTTAGATAACCAGTTTGTTTACCACAATCAAATGAGTACTGTAGTATACTTCCCTCTCTAACCCAGCAAACATTTTACATTACATTTAAGCAAACAGACCATACAAACCATTACTGTAGTATACTTCCCTCTCTAACCCAGCAAACATTTTACATTACATTTAAGCAAACAGACCATACAAACCATTACTGTAGTATACTTCCCTCTCTAACCCAGCAAACAGACCATACAAACCATTACTGTAGTATACTTCCCTCTCTAACCCAGCAAACAGACCATACAAACCATTACTGTAGTATACTTCCCTCTCTAACCCAGCAAACAGACCATACAAACCATTACTGTAGTATACTTCCCTCTCTAACCCAGCAAACAGACCATACAAACCATTACTGTAGTATACTTCCCTCTCTAACCCAGCAAACAGACCATACAAACCATTACTGTAGTATACTTCCCTCTCTAACCCAGCAAACAGACCATACGACCCATTACTGTAGTATACTTCCCTCTCTAACCCAGCAAACAGACCATACAAACCATTACTATAGTATACTTCCCTCTCTAACCCAGTAAACAGACCATACAAACCATTACTGTAGTATACTTCCCTCTCTAACCCAGCAAACAGACCATACAAACCATTACTGTAGTATACTTCCCTCTCTAACCCAGCAAACAGACCAGACACACAGGCAATATTCTACACATAAATGTTAAATGTATCTGGAAAATAGTACACAACACCAAGTGCCAGTATTCTTGATTTAATTATCATTGTTAAACATCATCATATAATATTAAAAACAGCAACTCACCTAATGTACAATACAGTACTACACTTACATGCAAATTGTCCAATAGCCAGCTATGCCCAGGCCAACAAAACACAACCATAAAAATATAAGCATCATTCACAACACAGTCTTGAACATTGAGCCTTCTCCTGCTTTTTCAAATAGATACACTTTAATTTACCAGTAGGCTACCTGCATTTACCAGTAGGCTACCTGTTATTCTGTAGGCTACCTGTATTATTCTTTACCAGTAGGCTACCTGTGTTATTCTGTATTATTTGTGTTATTCTGTATTAATTTACCAGTAGGCTACCTGTGTTATTCTGTATTAATTTACCAGTAGGCTACCTGTGTTATTCTGTATTATCCTGAATCTGTCACAAGAAAAGACAATTGTATATTCATATCAGAACAGTGCTTGATATCTTCAACATGCTAAAACACTGGCAGCTGTTGTCTTCTTTGTTTTTGAAGATTGGACATAAAGTTCTAGGTGTTCTGGATGCATCAGAGTGAAGGGAAGGATCTGTTCTGGTGTTCTGTTCTGGATGTTCTGGATGTATCAGAGTGAAGGGAAGGATCTGTTCTGGGTGTTCTGGATGCATCAGAGTGAAGGGAAGGATCAGAGTGAAGGGAAGGATCTGTTGGTGTTCTGGATGCATCAGAGTTCTGTTCTGGGTGTTCTGGATGTATCAGAGTGAAGGGAAGGATCTGTTCTGGGTGTTCTGGATGCATCAGAGTGAAGGGAAGGATCTGGGTGTTCTAGTTAGAGTGAAGGGAAGGTCTTCTGGGTGTTCTGGATGCATCGGGGAAGACAGTAGTTAGGTCTTCTTATTGGGCTTCATTCCCAGGCACAGCGCTAGCTCATTCCTCTGGATCTTTCCATCTTTGTTGACGTCACAGTGTCCCAGCAGCACAGCCCTCAGTTTGTCCAGCTCTGGACCAGTGATGCTGGGCTGGATGGAAGATCAACAGGTAAAACGCATTAGTAGTGAAACTATGTTTAGATGTATTTTATATTGCACAAAAATTGCTCTTCCGGGACAATAAAGATCTATTGAATGTGTGGGCTAAAGTTATCGTGTTCTGTTCAATGAGGTCAAGAGGTGAAGGTCAAGGAGCATTCCATCTGTTGTTGATGGATACAGAGGACACTGGACAGAATATATGACCTTTAGGACAGAGGACACTGGACACAATATATGTCCTTTAGGACAGAGGACACTGGACACAATATATGTCCTTTAGGACAGAGGACACTGGACACAATAGATGTCCTTTTGGCCAGCCAGGACAGAGGACACTGGACACAATAGATGTCCTTTAGGACAGAGGACACTGGACACAATAGATGTCCTTTAGGACAGAGGACACTGGACACAATAGATGTCCTTTTGGCCAGCCAGGACAGAGGACACTGGACACAGTAGATGTCCTCATGGCCAGCCAGGACAGAGTACACAATAGATGTCCTTATGGCCAACCAGGACAGAGGACACTGGACACAATAGATGTCCTTATGGCCAACCAGGACAGAGGACACTGGACACAATAGATGTCCTTTAGGACAGAGGACACTGGACACAATAGATGTCCTTATGGCCAACCAGGACAGAGGACACTGGACACAATAGATGTCCTTATGGCCAACCAGGACAGAGGACACTGGACACAATAGATGTCCTTTTGGCCAGCCAGGACAGAGGACACTGAACACAGTAGATGCCCTTATGGCCAGACAGGACAGAGTACACAATAGATGCCCTTATGGCCAGACAGGACAGAGGACACTGGACACAATAGATGTCCTTATGGCCAACCAGGACAGAGAACACTGGACACAGTAGATGCCCTTATGGCCAGACAGGACAGAGAACACTGGACACAATAGATGTCCTTTTGGCCAACCAGGTCAGATGTTCATAACAACAACATACACAACAGGTATCATATAGGAGCATGTTAAGACTGACTCATAAAGATATACAATACAACAGGTATCATATAGGATCATGTTAAGACTGACTCATAAAGATATACAATACAACAGGTATCATATAGGATCATGTTAAGACTGACTCATAAAGATATACAATACAACAGGTATCATGTTAAGACTGACTCATAAAGATATACAACACAACAGGTATCATATAGGATCATGTTAAGACTGACTCATAAAGATATATAACACAACAGGTATCATATAGACTGGATCATGTTAAGACTGACTCATAAAGATATACAATACAACAGGTATCATATAGGATCATGTTAAGACTGACTCATAAAGATATACAATACAACAGGTATCATGTTAAGACTGACTCATAAAGATATACAACACAACAGGTATCATGTTAAGACTGACTCATAAAGATATACAACACAACAGGTATCATATAGGATCATGTTAAGACTGACTCATAAAGATATACAACACAACAGGTATCATATAGGATCATGTTAAGACGGACTCATAAAGATATACAACACAACAGGTATCATATAGGATCATGTTAAGACTGACTCATAAAGATATACAACACAACAGGTATCATATAGGATCATGTTAAGACTGACTCATAAAGATATACAACACAACAGGTATCATATAGGATCATGTTAAGACTGACTCATAAAGATATACAACACAACAGGTATCATATAGGATCATGTTAAGACTGACTCATAAAGATATACAACACAACAGGTATCATATAGGATCATGTTAAGACTGACTCATAAAGATATACAACACAACAGGTATCATATAGGATCATGTTAAGACTGACTCATAAAGATATACAACACAACAGGTAACATATAGGATCATGTTAAGACTGACTCATAAAGATATACAACACAACAGGTAACATATAGGATCATGTTAAGACTGACTCAAAGATATACAATACAACAGGTATCATGTTAAGACTGACTCATAAAGATATACAACACAACAGGTATCATATAGGATCATGTTAAGACTGACTCGTAAAGATATACAACACAACAGGTATCATATAGGATCATGTTAAGACTGACTCATAAAGATATACAACACAACAGGTATCATATAGGATCATGTTAAGACTGACTCAAAGATATACAATACAACAGGTATCATGTTAAGACTGACTCATAAAGATATACAACAGGTATCATATAGGATCATGTTAAGACTGACTCATAAAGATATACAACACAACAGGTAACATATAGGATCATGTTAAGACTGACTCAAAGATATACAATACAACAGGTATCATGTTAAGACTGACTCATAAAGATATACAACACAACAGGTATCATATAGGATCATGTTAAGACTGACTCATAAAGATATACAACACAACAGGTATCATATAGGATCATGTTAAGACTGACTCATAAAGATATACAACACAACAGGTATCATATAGGATCATGTTAAGACTGACTCATAAAGATATACAACACAACAGGTATCATATAGGATCATGTTAAGACTGACTCATAAAGATATACAACACAACAGGTATCATATAGGATCATGTTAAGACTGACTCATAAAGATATACAACACAACAGGTATCATATAGGATCATGTTAAGACTGACTCATAAAGATATACAACACAACAGGTATCATATAGGATCATGTTAAGACTGACTCATAAAGATATACAATACAACAGGTATCATATAGGATCATGTTAAGACTGACTCATAAAGATATACAACACAACAGGTATCATATAGGATCATGTTAAGACTGACTCATAAAGATATACAACACAACAGGTATCATATAGGATCATGTTAAGACGGACTCATAAAGATATACAACACAACAGGTATCATGTTAAGACTGACTCATAAAGATATACAACACAACAGGTATCATGTTAAGACTGACTCATAAAGATATTTACAAAGGTATCATATAGGATCATTATAAGAGGACTCATAAAGATATTACAACATGTTATAGGATCATGTTACATACACATGACCTTTATAAAGATATACAATACAATTATAATAGGATCATGTTAATTGACTCATAAAGATATGACCTTTACATACACATGATCATGTTAAAAGACTCATAAAGATTGATTATAACAGGTATCATGTATTGATCATGTTAAGACGGACTCATAAAGATAAAGACAACAGGTATCATGTTAAGATTGACTCAAAGATTATAATACAACAGGTATCATGTTTGACTGACTCATAAAGATTTACAAAGACATATTGTTGATTATAATAGGATCATGTTATGACCGTAAAGATTACAACACAACATATCATTAGGATCATGATTATAATAGTTATGACATGTTATGACCTTTACAAAGACATATTGTTGATTATAATAGTTTGTGTTAACATGTTTGTGGCACATTCATAAAGATATTGTCAGATATTCTTCCCCACAACTTACCCTGACCAGTTCCATCATGTCTTTTACAAAGCCATCCACCTCTGGTCCTTCCAAAGCTCCGGTGTTACTCTGACCAATGGGAAGAGAGAACATAGAACTCATTAAAAGCTCCGGTGTTACTCTGACCAATGGAGAAGAGAGAACATAGAACTCATTAAAAGCTCCGGTGTTACTCTGACCAATGGAGAAGAGAGAACATAGAACTCATTAAAAGCTCCGGTGTTACTCTGACCAATGGAGAAGAGAGAACATAGAACTCATTAAAAGCTCCGGTGTTACTCTGACCAATGGGGAAGAGAGAACATAGAACTCATTAAAAGCTCCGGTGTTACTCTGACCAATGGGGAAGAGAGAACATAGAACTCATTAAAAGCTCCGGTGTTACTCTGACCAATGGGGAAGAGAGAACATAGAACTCATTAAAAGCTCCGGTGTTACTCTGACCAATGGAGAAGAGAGAACATAGAACTCATTAAAAGCTCCGGTGTTACTCTGACCAATGGAGAAGAGAGAACATAGAACTCATTAAAAGCTCCGGTGTTACTCTGACCAATGGAGAAGAGAGAACATAGAACTCATTAAAAGCTCCGGTGTTACTCTGACCAATGGGGAAGAGAGAACATAGAACTCATTAAAAGCTCCAGTGTTACTCTGACCAATGGGGAAGAGAGAACATAGAACTCATTAAAAGCTCCGGTGTTACTCTGACCAATGGGGAAGAGAGAACATAGAACTCATTAAAAGTTTCGGTGTTCCTCTGACCAATGGAGAAGAGAGAACATAGAACTCATTAAAAGCTCCGGTGTTACTCTGACCAATGGGGAAGAGAGAACATAGAACTCATTAAAAGCTCCGGTGTTACTCTGACCAATGGAGAAGAGAGAACATAGAACTCATTAAAAGCTCCGGTGTTACTCTGACCAATGGAGAAGAGAGAACATAGAACTCATTAAAAGCTCCGGTGTTACTCTGACCAATGGAGAAGAGAGAACATAGAACTCATTAAAAGCTCCGGTGTTACTCTGACCAATGGAGAAGAGAGAACATAGAACTCATTAAAAGCTCCGGTGTTACTCTGACCAATGGGGAAGAGAGAACATAGAACTCATTAAAAGCTCCGGTGTTACTCTGACCAATGGAGAAGAGAGAACATAGAACTCATTAAAAGCTCCGGTGTTACTCTGACCAATGGGGAAGAGAGAACATAGAACTCATTAAAAGCTCCGGTGTTCCTCTGACCAATGGGGAAGAGCATCATGCCAAAATTCTAATCTGTCTTCTCTGAATGCAGACCAAACATCCTTGTTTTGCAACTCGTATTTAATTTACAGACCACATAGAGGAAGCAGTTACCCTGCAAATCAAATCTATCATCCCAGCCCCGAGGGTACTCTGTCTGTACTCACAACATCATAGTGGTTGAATATTTTGTCAAAGTCTCTCTTTCTGTCTTCTTGACTGGAGGCCTGTAAACAGAGTCAATTTATGGTTAGTTTCATTTTCCATATTCCTGGGAAGATTTAGCAGAGTAATGTAATGAACATTAGGAGAAACACCAACTGAACTCACGTCCATTTTGAACTGAAGCATGAAATTCTCTTCTAGAGCCAGGATCCTAAAGGAAAACAGGAAACAAACAACAGCTTGATCAAGCAAAACAACACAGTCAGAAAAGGTATTGGTACTACAATATACAGTCAATCAGAAGTACCTGGCTAAACGGTTCACTATTCAGAATTGTAATAGAGTCAATTAGAAGTACCTGACCAAACGGTTCAGTATTCAGAATTGTAATAGAGTCAATCAGAAGTACCTGGCTAAACGGTTCACTATTCAGAATTGTAATAGAGTCAATCAGAAGTACCTGACCAAACGGTTCAGTATTCAGAATTGTAATAGAGTCAATCAGAAGTACCTGGCTAAACGGTTCACTATTCAGAATTGTAATAGAGTCAATCAGAAGTACCTGACCAAACGGTTCAGTATTCAGAATTGTAATAGAGTCAATCAGAAGTACCTGACCAAACGGTTCAGTATTCAGAATTGTAATAGAGTCAATCAGAAGTACCTGGCTAAACGGTTCACTATTCAGAATTGTAATAGAGTCAATCAGAAGTACCTGACCAAACGGTTCACTATTCAGAATTGTAATAGAGTCAATCAGAAGTACCTGACCAAACGGTTCACTATTCAGAATTGTAATAGAGTCAATCAGAAGTACCTGACCAAACGGTTCAGCATTCAGAATTGTAATAGAGTCAATCAGAAGTACCTGACCAAACGGTTCAGTATTCAGAATTGTAATAGAGTCAATCAGAAGTACCTGACCAAACGGTTCAGTATTCAGAATTGTAATAGAGTCAATCAGAAGTACCTGACCAAACGGTTCAGTATTCAGAATTGTAATAGAGTCAATCAGAAGTACCTGACCAAACGGTTCAGTATTCAGAATTGTAATAGAGTCAATCAGAAGTACCTGACCAAACGGTTCAGCATTCAGAATTGTAATAGAGTCAATCAGAAGTACCTGACCAAACGGTTCAGTATTCAGAATTGTAATAGAGTCAATCAGAAGTACCTGACCAAACGGTTCAGTATTCAGAATTGTAATAGAGTCAATCAGAAGTACCTGACCAAATGGTTCAGTACTCAGAATTGTAATAGAGTCAATCAGAAGTACCTGACCAAACGGTTCAGTATTCAGAATTGTAATAGAGTCAATCAGAAGTACCTGACCAAACGGTTCAGCATTCAGAATTGTAATAGAGTCAATCAGAAGTACCTGACCAAACGGTTCAGCATTCAGAATTGTAATAGAGTCAATCAGAAGTACCTGACCAAACGGTTCAGTACTCAGAATTGTAATAGAGTCAATCAGAAGTACCTGACCAAACGGTTCAGTATTCAGAATTGTAATAGAGTCAATGAGAAGTACCTGGCTAAACGGTTCAGTACTCAGAATTGTAATAGAGTCAATCAGAAGTACCTGACCAAACGGTTCAGTATTCAGAATTGTAATAGAGTCAATCAGAAGTACCTGACCAAACGGTTCAGTACTCAGAATTGTAATAGAGTCAATCAGAAGTACCTGACCAAACGGTTCAGTACTCAGAATTGTAATAGAGTCAATCAGAAGTACCTGACCAAACGGTTCAGTATTCAGAATTGTAATAGAGTCAATCAGAAGTACCTGACCAAACGGTTCAGCATTCAGAATTGTAATAGAGTCAATCAGAAGTACCTGGACAAATCGTTCAGATCCAAGCGACCGTCCTTATTTTTGTCAAAAATCTTCATCTGTTAGAAAAAAAAGAATAGATGCATTATAAAACATGTGCCATTTTAGACCAGCGGAGATATTAAATATATTTAGAGATGACTGGTTTCCCTGCTTAAAAAAGACAACTAAACATGTTTGTCGATGGTTCAGATCTGAGCACAAATAAACACATGTTGACGCACGTTAGTGTTTTTCATTATGAGTCTTGTTCTGGGGGCGGCTCTGCAGAGTGGTCACTAGCTGGCAGAGACACAACGTGATTAAACCCAACCCTAACCTTACCCACACTGCTAAGCCTAATGTCTAACCTTACCCTCACTGCTAAGCCTAATGTCTAACCTTACCCACACTGCTAAGCCTAATGTCTAACCTTACCCACACTGCTAAGCCTAATGTCTAACCTTACCCTCACTGCTAAGCCTAATGTCTAACCTTACCCTCACTGCTAAGCCTAATGTCTAACCTTACCCACACTGCTAAGCCTAATGTCTAACCTTACCCACACTGCTAAGCCTAATGTCTAACCTTACCCTCACTGCTAAGCCTAATGTCTAACCTTACCCTCACTGCTAAGCCTAATGTCTAACCTTACCCACACTGCTAAGCCTAATGTCTAACCTTACCCACACTGCTAAGCCTAATGTCTAACCTTACCCACACTGCTAAGCCTAATGCCTAACCTTACCCTCACTGCTAAGCCTAATGTCTAACCTTACCCACACTGCTAAGCCTAATGTCTAACCTTACCCTCACTGCTAAGCCTAATGTCTAACCTTACCCACACTGCTAAGCCTAATGTCTAACCTTACCCACACTCCTAAGCCTAATGTCTAACCTTACCCTCACTGCTAAGCCTAATGTCTAACCTTACCCACACTGCTAAGCCTAATGTCTAACCTTACCCTCACTGCTAAGCCTAATGTCTAACCTTACCCACACTGCTAAGCCTAATGTCTAACCTTACCCTCACTGCTAAGCCTAATGTCTAACCTTACCCACACTGCTAAGCCTAATGTCTAACCTTACCCTCACTGCTAAGCCTAATGTCTAACCTTACCCTCACTGCTAAGCCTAATGTCTAACCCTAACCTTACCCACACTGCTAAGCCTAATGTCTAACCCTAACCTTACCCACACTGCTAAGCCTAATGTCTAACCTTACCCTCACTGCTAAGCCTAATGTCTAACCTTACCCTCACTGCTAAGCCTAATGTCTAACCTTACCCTCACTGCTAAGCCTAATGTCTAACCCTAACCTTACCCACACTGCTAAGCCTAATGCCTAACCTTAACCACACTGCTAAGCCTAATGCCTAACCTTAACCACACTGCTAAGCCTAATGCCTAACCCTAACCTTAACCCTAACCTTAACCACACTGCTAAGCCTAATGCCTAACCTTAACCACACTGCTAAGCCTAATGCCTAACCCTAACCTTAACCACACTGCTAAGCCTAATGCCTAACCCTAACCTTAACCACACTGCTAAGCCTAATGCCTAACCTTAACCACACTGCTAAGCCTAATGCCTAACCCTAACCTTAACCACACTGCTAAGCCTAATGCCTAACCCTAACCTTAACCACACTGCTAAGCCTAATGCCTAACCTTAACCACACTGCTAAGCCTAATGCCTAACCTTAACCACACTGCTAAGCCTAATGCCTAACCTTAACCACACTGCTAAGCCTAATGTCTAACCCTAACCTTAACCCTAACCTTAACCACACTGCTAAGCCTAATGCCTAACCTTAACCACACTGCTAAGCCTAATGCCTAACCCTAACCTTAACCACACTGCTAAGCCTAATGCCTAACCCTAACCCTAACCACACTGCTAAGCCTAATGCCTAACCCTAACCTTAACCACACTGCTAAGCCTAATGCCTAACCCTAACCTTAACCACACTGCTAAGCCTAATGCCTAATCCTAACCTTAACCACACTGCTAAGCCTAATGCCTAACCCTAACCTTAACCACACTGCTAAGCCTAATGCCTAACCCTAACCTTAACCACACTGCTAAGCCTAATGCCTAATCCTAACCTTAACCACACTGCTAAGCCTAATGCCTAACCCTAACCTTACCCACACTGCTAAGCCTAATGCCTAACCTTAACCACACTGCTAAGCCTAATGCCTAACCTTAACCTTACCCACATTTTTGTTTTCATACATGTTACAATATAGGCAATTTTGACTTTGCAGCTGGCCTATCTAAGCGGAAATCTCTCAGCTCTGCCTCCTCACGACAATAGAGGTCAACCTGCCATTTTGACAGCCTCTCTCTTTGAAAATAATAAATATGATACACAGGTTAGAAGTACTCTGACGAGAACGGGGTGATGCCAGACCAGGCCAGGATGAGAGACGGAATGGGGTGATGCCAGACCAGGGTGGGATGAGAGACGGAACGGGGTGATGCCAGACCAGGGTGGGATGAGAGACGGAACGGGGTGATGCCAGACCAGGCCAGGGTGAGAGACAGAACAGGGTGATTCCAGACCAGGCCAGGGTGAGAGACGGAATGGGGTGATGCCAGACCAGGCCAGGATGAGAGACGGAATGGGGTGATGCCAGACCAGGGTGGGATGAGAGACGGAACGGGGTGATGCCAGACCAGGCCAGGGTGAGAGACAGAACAGGGTGATTCCAGACCAGGCCAGGGTGAGAGACGGAACGGGGTGATGCCAGACCAGGGTGGGATGAGAGACGGAACGGGGTGATGCCAGACCAGGCCAGGGTGAAAGACAGAACAGGGTGATTCCAGACCAGGCCAGGATGAGAGACGGAATGGGGTGATGCCAGACCAGGGTGGGATGAGAGACGGAACGGGGTGATGCCAGACCAGGCCAAGGTGAGAGACAGAACAGGGTGATGCCAGACCAGGCCAAGGTGAGAGATAGACAGGGTGATGTCAGACCAGGCCAGGGTGAGAGACAGACAGGGTGATTCCAGACCAGGCCAGGGTGAGAGACAGACAGGGCAGGGTGAGAGACAGACAGGGTGATGCCAGACCAGGCCAGGGTGAGAGACAGACAGGGTGATGCCAGACCAGGCCAGGGTAGGAGACAGACAGGGCAGGGTGAGAGACAGACAGGGTGATACCAGACCGGGCCAGGGTGAGAGACAGACAGGGTGATGCCAGACCAGGCCAGGGTAGGAGACAGACAGGGCAGGGTAGGAGACAGAGAGGGCAGAGTGAGAGACAGACGGGGTGATGCCAGACCAGGCCAGGATAGGAGACAGACAGGGCAGGGTAGGAGACAGACAGGGCAGGGTGAGAGACAGGGCAGGGTGAGAGACAGACAGGGCAGGGTGAGAGACAGGGCAGGGTGAGAGACAGACAGAGTGAATCGGTAGGAGAGGTGTGACAGTCTCCCACCAGACACTGGTAATCTAATATCTCAGTCTGTTAGATGAGATAATTAATACAGCTGGACAGAGGCATCTGCTGCTGGCTGCCACAACACAGCCCTGTCACAGTCCCAAAAGACTCCCTATTCCCTATATAGTGTACTACTTTTGACCAGGACCCATAAGGAATATGAAGACATTTTCTCCTCAGGGGAAGTCCATTTAAAGTTAGAGCAGAAGTTAGAACGTTTTCAGAGAAGGGAACAAGCCTCAGGGTATAGATAAGACTGGAAAAACCAGTCGGTGACAGTATATTGCGATGACCCTTTGACAGGAGTCTGGGAACAAGCCACATCGGTGCGGCAGAGTGGTTAGAGTGGAGGGGCAGGCAGGTAGCCTAGTGGTTAGAGTGGAGGGGCAGGCAGGTAGCCTAGTGGTTAGAGTGGAGGGGCAGGCAGGTAGCCTAGTGGTTAGAGTGGAGGGGCAGGCAGGTAGCCTAGTGGTTAGAGTGGAGGGGCGGCAGGTAGCCTAGTGGTTAGAGTGTAGGGGCAGGCAGGTAGCCTAGTGGTTAGAGTGATGGACCAGTAACCGAAAGGTTGGTGGATCGAATCCCCGAGCTGATAAGGCTCTCAGTACTCTACCCTAAGAGGTGGATAGGTTCATGTCGGGGCGGGGCGGGGGGGTTGTAATGAACATCACTGCAACCAGATCTACCTGATGAATCTATACCACGTTCAGTGACCTGAAAGAACCACGAATGAGGTTCATTTACCCTGCATTAATGGTTCAAGAGACTGATGACTGCATTAGGTTGATTAGACGTAGTGCTTGAGTTATCTTATTTTACACACACTGGAGAGAGAGAGATTGTAAATCAGTGGGTGAGAGACTATAAAGACTGCATGTCATGGCCAAAAGGGACAGGAAGCATCCCAAGACTGGCAACAGGAACCAAGAGGATATATTTAGTACAGGCCCTATGTTCCTCCAGGAACCAAGAGGATATATTTAGTACAGGCCCTATGTTCCTCCAGGAACCAAGAGGATATATTTAGTTCAGGCCCTATGTTCCTCCAGGAACCAAGAGGATATATTTAGTACAGGCCCTATGTTCCTCCAGGAACCAAGAGGATATATTTAGTACAGGCCCTATGTTCCTCCAGGAACCAAGAGGATATATTTAGTACAGGCCCTATGTTCCTCCAGGAACCAAGAGGATATATTTAGTACAGGCCCTATGTTCCTCCAGGAACCAAGAGGATATATTTAGTACAGGCCCTATGTTCCTCCAGGAAGCAAGAGGATATATTTAGTACAGGCCCTATGTTCCTCCAGGAACCAAGAGGATATATTTAGTACAGGCCCTATGTTCCTCCAGGAAGCAAGAGGATATATTTAGTACCTCCAGGAACCAAGAAGAACACATGATCAATATTTGTTTTGAAATAGTATTTATTAATTATGAAAAATATGAATAAGATTCCACCAATGAGGCCACTAGGGGTCACTAAATGGTCATTTGACTACAGGAAAGGGCTACGAGACTGTTGGTTTACCATTGCGTCTGTGTACTCGTCCAGTTTGCTGGAGGACACAGCCTTCCCGTGCTGCTGGAACAAGTCCTTCAGGAAACCCTGTTTACAAAGAAGGAGAGAGGAAATAAAAAGGGCATCGTTTATTGGTTAATTTCCTGATACCCGGAAATCAGATCTCACATGGTTTATTGGTTCATTTCCTGATTCCCTGGAATCAGATCTAACATGGTTTGATAAATATGAAGACATAACCTTCTGTGTGTAGGAGTGGAGTTAAACCACATTACCTTCTGTGTGTAGGAGTGGAGTTAAACCACATTACCTTCTGTGTGTAGGAGTGGAGTTAGACCACATTACCTTCTGTGTGTAGGAGTGGAGTTAAACCACATTACCTTCTGTGTGTAGGAGTGGAGTTAGACCACATTACCTTCTGTGTGTAGGAGTGGAGTTAAACCACATTACCTTCTGTGTGTAGGAGTGGAGTTAGACCACATTACCTTCTGTGTGTAGGAGTGGAGTTAAACCACATTACCTTCTGTGTGTAGGAGTGGAGTTAAACAACATTACCTTCTGTGTGTAGGAGTGGAGTTAAACCACATTACCTTCTGTGTGTAGGAGTGGAGTTAGACAACATTACCTTCTGTGTGTAGGAGTGGAGTTAGACAACATTACCTTCTGTGTGTAGGAGTGGAGTTAGACAACATTACCTTCTGTGTGTAGGAGTGGAGTTAAACAACATTACCTTCTGTGTGTAGGAGTGGAGTTAACATTACCTTCTGTGTGTAGGAGTGGAGTTAAACAACATTACCTTCTGTGTGTAGGAGTGGAGTTAAACAACATTACCTTCTGTGTGTAGGAGTGGAGTTAGACAACATTACCTTCTGTGTGTAGGAGTGGAGTTAAACAACATTACCTTCTGTGTGTAGGAGTGGAGTTAGACAACATTACCTTCTGTGTGTAGGAGTGGAGTTAGACAACATTACCTTCTGTGTGTAGGAGTGGAGTTAACATTACCTTCTGTGTGTAGGAGTGGAGTTACACCACATTACCTTCTGTGTGTAGGAGTGGAGTTAAACCACATTACCTTCTGTGTGTAGGAGTGGAGTTAAACCACATTACCTTCTGTGTGTGGGGGTGGAGTTAAACCACATTACCTTCTGTGTGTAGGAGTGGAGTTAGACAACATTACCTTCTGTGTGTAGGAGTGGAGTTAAACAACATTACCTTCTGTGTGTAGGAGTGGAGTTAAACAACATTACCTTCTGTGTGTGGGGGTGGAGTTAAACCACATTACCTTCTGTGTGTAGGAGTGGAGTTAGACAACATTACCTTCTGTGTGTAGGAGTGGAGTTAAACAACATTACCTTCTGTGTGTAGGAGTGGAGTTAAACAACATTACCTTCTGTGTGTGGGGGTGGAGTTAAACCACATTACCTTCTGTGTGTAGGAGTGGAGTTAGACAACATTACCTTCTGTGTGTAGGAGTGGAGTTAAACAACATTACCTTCTGTGTGTAGGAGTGGAGTTAGACAACATTACCTTCTGTGTGTAGGAGTGGAGTTAGACACCACTACCTTCTGTGTGTAGGAGTGGAGTTAAACAACATTACCTTCTGTGTGTAGGAGTGGAGTTAAACCACATTACCTTCTGTGTGTAGGAGTGGAGTTAAACAACATTACCTTCTGTGTGTAGGAGTGGAGTTAGACAAGATTACATTCTGTGTGTGGGGGTGGAGTTAAACCACATTACCTTATGTGTGTAGGAGTGAAGTTAACATTACCTTCTGTGTGTAGGAGTGGAGTTAGACAACATTACCTTCTGTGTGTAGGAGTGGAGTTAGACAGCATTACCTTCTGTATGTAGGAGTGGAGTTAAACCACATTACCTTCTGTGTGTAGGAGTGGAGTTAAACAGCATTACCTTCTGTGTGTAGGAGTGGAGTTAGACAAGATTACCTTCTGTGTGTGGGGGTGGAGTTAAACAATATTACCTTCTGTGTGTAGGAGTGGAGTTAACATTACCATCTGTGTGTAGGAGTGGAGTTAACATTACCTTCTGTGTGTAGGAGTGGGGTTAAACAATATTACCTTCTGTGTGTAGGAGTGGAGTTAACATTACCATCGGTGTGTAGGAGTGGAGTTAACATTACCTTCTGTGTGTAGGAGTGGAGTTAAACCACATTACCTTATGTGTGTAGGAGTGGAGTTAACATTACCTTCTGTGTGTAGGAGTGGAGTTAGACAACATTACCTTCTGTGTGTAGGAGTGGAGTTAGACAGCATTACCTTCTGTATGTAGGAGTGGAGTTAAACCACATTACCTTCTGTGTGTAGGAGTGGAGTTAAACAGCATTACCTTCTGTGTGTAGGAGTGGAGTTAGACAAGATTACCTTCTGTGTGTGGGGGTGGAGTTAAACAATATTACCTTCTGTGTGTAGGAGTGGAGTTAACATTACCATCTGTGTGTAGGAGTGGAGTTAACATTACCTTCTGTGTGTAGGAGTGGGGTTAAACAATATTACCTTCTGTGTGTAGGAGTGGAGTTAACATTACCATCGGTGTGTAGGAGTGGAGTTAACATTACCTTCTGTGTGTAGGAGTGGGGTTAAACAATATTACCTTCTGTGTGTAGGAGTGGAGTTAACATTACCTTCTGTGTGTAGGAGTGGAGTTAAACCACATTACCTTCTGTGTGTAGGAGTGGAGTTAAACAACATTACCCTCTGTGTGTAGGAGTGGAGTTAACATTACCTTCTGTGTGTAGGAGTGGAGTTAAACCACATTACCTTCTGTGTGTAGGAGTGGAGTTAAACAACATTACCTTCTGTGTGTAGGAGTGGAGTTAACATTACCTTCTGTGTGTAGGAGTGGAGTTAACATTACCTTCTGTGTGTAGGAGTGGAGATAACATTACCGTCTGTGTGTAGGAGTGGGGTTAAACAATATTACCTTCTATGTGTAGGAGTGGAATTAACATTACCATCTGTGTGTAGGAGTGGAGTTAACATTACCTTCTGTGTGTAGGAGTGGAGTTAAACAACATTACCTTCTGTGTGTAGGAGTGGAGTTAACATTACCTTCTGTGTGTAGGAGTGGAGTTAACATTACCTTCTGTGTGTAGGAGTGGAGTTAACATTACCTTCTGTGTGTAGGAGTGGAGTTAACATTACCTTCTGTGTGTAGGAGTGGAGTTAACATTACCTTCTGTGTGTAGGAGTGGAGTTAACATTACCTTCTGTGTGTAGGAGTGGAATTAAACAACATTACCTTCTGTGTGTAGGAGTGGAGTTAACATTACCTTCTGTGTGTAGGAGTGGAATTAAACCACATTACCTTCTGTGTGTAGGAGTGGAGTTAACATTACCTTCTGTGTGTAGGAGTGGAGTTAAACAACATTACCTTCTGTGTGTAGGAGTGGAGTTAACATTACCTTCTGTGTGTAGGAGTGGAGTTAACATTACCTTCTGTGTGTAAGAGTGGAGTTAAACAACATTACCTTCTGTGTGTAGGAGTGGAGTTAACATTACCTTCTGTGTGTAGGAGTGGAGTTAACATTACCTTCTGTGTGTAGGAGTGGAGTTAACATTACCTTCTGTGTGTAGGAGTGGAGTCAAACAACATTACCTTCTGTGTGTAGGAGTGGAGTTAAACAACATTACCTTCTGTGTGTAGGAGTGGAGTTAGACAACACTACCTTCTGTGTGTAGGAGTGGAGTTAACATTACCTTCTGTGTGTAGGAGTGGAGTTAACATTACCTTCTGTGTGTAGGAGTGGAGTTAACATTACCTTCTGTGTGTAGGAGTGGAGTTAACATTACCTTCTGTGTGTAGGAGTGGAGTTAACATTACCTTCTGTGTGTAGGAGTGGAGTTAACATTACCTTATGTGTGTAGGAGTGGAGTTAACATTACCTTCTGTGTGTAGGAGTGGAGTTAACATTACCTTCTGTGCGTAGGAGTGGAGTTAACATTACCTTCTGTGTGTAGGAGTGGAGTTAACATTACCTTCTGTGTGTAGGAGTGGAGTTAACATTACCTTCTGTGTGTAGGAGTGGAGTTAACATTACCTTCTGTGTGTAGGAGTGGAGTTAACATTGCCTTCTGTGTGTAGGAGTGGAGTTAACATTACCTTCTGTATGTAGGAGTGGAGTTAACATTACCTTCTGTGTGTAGGAGTGGAATTAAACAACATTACCTTCTGTGTGTAGGAGTGGGGTTAAACAATATTACCTTCTGTGTGTAGGAGTGGAGTTAACATTACCATCGGTGTGTAGGAGTGGAGTTAACATTACCTTCTGTGTGTAGGAGTGGGGTTAAACAATATTACCTTCTGTGTGTAGGAGTGGAGTTAACATTACCTTCTGTGTGTAGGAGTGGAGTTAAACCACATTACCTTCTGTGTGTAGGAGTGGAGTTAAACAACATTACCCTCTGTGTGTAGGAGTGGAGTTAACATTACCTTCTGTGTGTAGGAGTGGAGTTAAACCACATTACCTTCTGTGTGTAGGAGTGGAGTTAAACAACATTACCTTCTGTGTGTAGGAGTGGAGTTAACATTACCTTCTGTGTGTAGGAGTGGAGTTAACATTACCTTCTGTGTGTAGGAGTGGAGATAACATTACCATCTGTGTGTAGGAGTGGGGTTAAACAATATTACCTTCTATGTGTAGGAGTGGAGTTAACATTACCATCTGTGTGTAGGAGTGGAGTTAACATTACCTTCTGTGTGTAGGAGTGGAGTTAAACAACATTACCTTCTGTGTGTAGGAGTGGAGTTAACATTACCTTCTGTGTGTAGGAGTGGAGTTAACATTACCTTCTGTGTGTAGGAGTGGAGTTAACATTACCTTCTGTGTGTAGGAGTGGAGTTAACATTACCTTCTGTGTGTAGGAGTGGAGTTAACATTACCTTCTGTGTGTAGGAGTGGAGTTAACATTACCTTCTGTGTGTAGGAGTGGAATTAAACCACATTACCTTCTGTGTGTAGGAGTGGAGTTAACATTACCTTCTGTGTGTAGGAGTGGAATTAAACCACATTACCTTCTGTGTGTAGGAGTGGAGTTAACATTACCTTCTGTGTGTAGGAGTGGAGTTAAACAACATTACCTTCTGTGTGTAGGAGTGGAGTTAACATTACCTTCTGTGTGTAGGAGTGGAGTTAACATTACCTTCTGTGTGTAGGAGTGGAGTTAACATTACCTTCTGTGTGTAAGAGTGGAGTTAAACAACATTACCTTCTGTGTGTAGGAGTGGAGTTAACATTACCTTCTGTGTGTAGGAGTGGAGTTAACATTACCTTCTGTGTGTAGGAGTGGAGTTAACATTACCTTCTGTGTGTAGGAGTGGAGTCAAACAACATTACCTTCTGTGTGTAGGAGTGGAGTTAAACAACATTACCTTCTGTGTGTAGGAGTGGAGTTAGACAACACTACCTTCTGTGTGTAGGAGTGGAGTTAACATTACCTTCTGTGTGTAGGAGTGGAGTTAACATTACCTTCTGTGTGTAGGAGTGGAGTTAACATTACCTTCTGTGTGTAGGAGTGGAGTTAACATTACCTTCTGTGTGTAGGAGTGGAGTCAAACAACATTACCTTCTGTGTGTAGGAGTGGAGTTAAACAACATTACCTTCTGTGTGTAGGAGTGGAGTTAGACAACACTACCTTCTGTGTGTAGGAGTGGATTTAACATTACCTTCTGTGTGTAGGAGTGGAGTTAACATTACCTTCTGTGTGTAGGAGTGGAGTTAACATTACCTTCTGTGTGTAGGAGTGGAGTTAACATTACCTTCTGTGTGTAGGAGTGGAGTTAACATTACCTTCTGTGTGTAGGAGTGGAGTTAACATTACCTTCTGTGTGTAGGAGTGGAGTTAACATTACCTTCTGTGTGTAGGAGTGGAGTTAACATTACCTTCTGTGCGTAGGAGTGGAGTTAACATTACCTTCTGTGTGTAGGAGTGGAGTTAACATTACCTTCTGTGTGTAGGAGTGGAGTTAGACAACACTACCTTCTGTGTGTAGGAGTGGAGTTAACAGTACCTTCTGTGTGTAGGAGTGGAGTTAACATTACCTTCTGTGTGTAGGAGTGGAGTTAACATTACCTTCTGTGTGTAGGAGTGGAGTTAACATTACCTTCTGTGTGTAGGAGTGGAGTTAACATTGCCTTCTGTGTGTAGGAGTGGAGTTAACATTACCTTCTGTGTGTAGGAGTGGAGTTAACATTACCTTCTGTGTGTAGGAGTGGAGTTAACATTACCTTCTGTGTGTAGGAGTGGAGTTAACATTACCTTCTGTGTGTAGGAGTGGAGTTAACATTACCTTCTGTGTGTAGGAGTGGAGTTAACATTACCTTCTGTGTGTAGGAGTGGAGTTAACATTACCTTCTGTGTGTAGGAGTGGAGTTAACATTACCTTCTGTGTGTAGGAGTGGAGTTAACATTACCTTCTGTGTGTAGGAGTGGAGTACACAGTACCTTCT